>NC_074685.1:41700398-42000398 GCF_029448725.1 Salvelinus fontinalis
AAGAACCTGGCACGAAATTTGCCAGTTGCTCTCGCTCAAGCTTCCTCTGACTTTGTACAGTACAGTATGGGTGGAGGAAGTATAGTTGTTGCTCAATGAAACAGCAGATGTGAAATTCAGCTGAGGCCACTATTTTCCCAAAGGACAAGCAGCAGTGGAGTTATTCAGTTAGCCAACTCTCCCCGACCCCCCTCCAGAACTACACGAGGGGGAAGACTTGAACAAAGAAAATTATTCTAACAAAGATTTCGAAGATCCATGGATGGACGACACGCTTCACAGTCACACACTACTCACAAAAGGTCCTTACTGTACAGGAACGTTTCAGTCATTTAAGAGGCATTATTTCCCCCACAGACACTTACAGTTAAAAGATATTTCAGTATGAGACTACTTCAATACATGTTGCTTCTCCCAAACCCATCCATTTTGTTCTCTGGTTATTTTAGTTAATTGGTTATAATAGGGGAAGAGTGTGGAGTTGAAGGATGTTAACCCCGTACACTGGGATTGGACACCAGATTGGACACCAGTGGGTTGGAGGCAGTCTGACCTGTCTGAGCTTCAGAAAACCCCTGATCTTATTGCCGCCTTGGAGCCAGGAGAGAGAATTAGAAAGCTGTAGTGACTCACACACAGCTGTCGGCAGAGTGCACACACAGCCACACCCCCCTGCCCACACACACCCTCATTCAAGGGTTTTCTTTATTTCTACTGTTTATTACATTGTAAAATAATAGTGAAGACATCAAAACTATGAAATAACACATATGGAATGATGTTAAACAAATCAAAATATATTTTATATTCAAGATTCTTCAAAGTAGCCACCCTTTGCCTTGATGACAGCTTTGCACACTCTTGGCATTCTCTCAACCAACTTCACCTGGAATGCTTTTACAACAGTCTTGAAGGAGTTCCCACATATGCTGAGTACTTGTTGCCTGCTTTTCCATCAATCTGCGGTCCAACTCATCCCAAACCATCTCAGTTGTGTTGCGGTCAGGTGATTGTGGAGGCCAGGTCATCTGATGCAGCACTCTGTCACTCTCCTTATTGGTCAAATAGCCCTTACACAGCCTGGAGGTATGTTGGGTCATTGCCCTGTTGAAAAACAAATGATAGCGCAAACCAGATGGGATGGCAAATCGCTGCAGAATGCTGTGGTAGCCATGCTGGTTAAGTGTGCCTAGAATTCTAAATAAATCACAGACAGTCTCACCAGCAAAACACCCCCACACCATCACACCTCCTCCTCCATGCTTCACGGTGGGAACTACACATGCGGAGATCATCTGTTCACCTACTCTGCGTCTCACAAAGACACAGCGGTTGGAACCAAAAATCTCAAATTTGGTCTCATCAGACAAAAGGACAGATTTCCACCGGTCTAATGTTCATTGCCCGTGTTTCTTGGCCCAAGCAAGTCTCTTCTTATTATTGGTGTCCTTTAGTAGTGGTTTCTTTGCAGCAATTTGACCATGAAGGCCTGATTCACAGTCTCCTCTGAACGGTTGATATCTGTTACTTGAACTCTGTGAAGCATTTATTTGGGTTTTTATTTATTTCTGAGTCTGGTAACTCGAATGAATTTATCCTCTACCACAGAGGGAACTTTGGGTCTTCATTTCCTGTGGCGGTCCTCATGAGAGCCAGTTTCATCATAGCGCTTGATGGTTTTTGCGACTGCACTTGAAGAAACGTTCAAAGTTCTTGAAATTCCCCGGATGGACTGACCTTCATGTCTTAAAGTAATGATGGAATGTCGTTTCTCTTTACTTATTTGAGCTTTTCTTGCCATAATATGGACTTGGTATTTTACCAAATAGGGCTATCTTCCTTATACCACCCCTACCTTGTGACAACACAACTGATTGGCTCAAACGCATTAAGGAAAGAAATTCCACAAATTACCTTCTAACAAGACTACCTCATGAAGCTTGTTGAGAGAATGCCATGGTGTGCAAAGATGTCATCAAGGCAAAGGGTGGAATCTCAAATATAAAAAAATATATGTTTTATTTGTTTAACACTTTTCTGGTTACTACATGATTCCACATGTGTTTATTTCATAGTGTTGATGTCTTCACTATTATTCTACAATGCAGAAAATAGTAAAAAATAAAGAAAAACCCTGGAATGAGTAGGTGTGTCCAAATTTGGGACTTTTACTTTTACCCCCTTCTCTCGCCAATTTCGTGATATCCCATTGGTAGTTAGTCTTGTCCCATCGCTGAAACTCCCGTACGGACACAGGAGAGGCGAAGGTCGAGAGCCAACACGACTCTGCCAAACCGGTTGTGTCCCATTTCTAAAATCAGTCCCTGATTCGAGGGGAAAAATGAAAAAATGCAGTGGAACTGGCTTCGAAGTCCAGAGTTGAGTTTGAGGGACATAGCCTATTACTGACATCACCAGCGAGGCAGTGTGTTATTTGGAAAGTAGAACACATACTGCTTGGACAGCATTCAACACTGTGACGTATTGAAATACAATTGAATCGATTATTGTGGCTGGTTCACTGGCTTCGTTTTAAAAGCTGTCTTGTACCATTTGGAGGGAAAACAACTAGTGACTGGTGTTGTGTCTGTTCCATACAACAATAGTGTTTTTAAAATATTCAAATCAAATTGATGATGGCTCCAACTCATATCACCTTGTCCTCTAAAGGGGTTTGATGGGTGATTATTTATGACTGTTATTCATTTCATTTAATAAGCAGCATAAACTTGTTGAGCAATTTCTTTTGTAAAATTATAACAGTGACTATAACGATTTTCTTGTTCAGTGTCTATGCATTGTGGACCAATATATTGTTAACTAATTACTTGTACTAAAAACTAAATCAGGGTACCTATGTTGTTTGAAGGGCTCACTTGCTAAACAAACATGTGTCTCAATGTTCAATCCCTGTATAAGTAAAAGATAAATACAAAATAAAATAAAAACAGGCTATATTATGAAATTATGAACAGTTACATGTTTGTTCTTCATCAATAAAACATATATATTGCACAACATGTGTTTAACTTTTCTGGAAAGAAACGGGCTACTCAAACTATGTTGATGCATTTCAAAAGGATTATAACTATAGCCTACTAATGTTGATGCGCGCTTAAACGTATTGGACTTCAATAACTGTGTCATTGACACTAAGGCAGAAGTAAACAACAAAACACAACAGAACACAGATCGTATCCTCTCAAACCCCTAGTCGATTATCCTTCATCAATCATCTGTGGTAGCTTGGTTAACAGACAAGTTAACAAACGCATTGAAAACCGCACACAAGGCTACAGTGCGCAGTAAATAAGTTATTTCGTTACCTCCAACTGCGGAAGGTCAGGGTCCAGTTGGGTGAAGCTATGCAAGACAACAGGGCTCGCATCCCCGGCGACCTCTAGTTTCACCCCGTCCCAGATGTTGCGTATCCTCCAGGTGCTGGCATCGAACATCACATCAGGGGAACCCAGCTTGATACTGCGTCCCTCGCACTGAGCTCCCGTTAGATAAACCATTGGTGTCGTCCGTCGGTATCGCTACAACAGCAACAATGTCATATGAAGCCAACGCCGTGGTAGTCTTCCCCCATGTCTTGCGGGTAAAAACGGCGTCCCGTTCTTTCTCTCAGAAAAGCCTTTGACAAACCGAACACCCAGGAGTATGTTGGCTACTACTGACTGCTCTCTGTGTTTGTTGTATATATGTCTGCTCTGCTCCGGGAAGCGGGGACAGAGGTTGGCTGGGTTAGCTTGGAAAGAATGGGCCAGCTCGTTTTGCATGGCCCGGTGCCCGGGGTGAGTGGAGATTTAACTTAAGGACCAATGGAATGATCTAAAAAAAAACACAAACTCCGCTAACCGGGTCACCGGGCCATGCCAAACGAACTGCCCATTCAGCCGGGTCCATAGCTCCTCCCCCGACGCAGGAACGCCTGCCCCCTCGTGAGAAGGTGATGTCATTTTCGCAGCAACGTGATGTGGGCAGAAAGTCGTTCTGTAGGAGATAGGTCGAAAACTGTACAGCTCTTAAAACGATTCACACCCTTATGTTATCCATCCTATGCTGTATTCTTGCACTTCAAAAATATAGGTTTGAAATGTACACGGAAATGTACACAGAAATGACATTTTAACTCGCAAATAGCACTTGCTTTTTTTGTATTTCTATATAACCTTTATCTAACCCGGACGACGCTGGGACAATTGTGCACCGCCCTATGGGACTCCCGATCACAGCCGGTTGTGACACAGCCTGGGAACGAACCAGGGTCTGTAGTGAAGCCTCTAGCACTGCAATGCAGTACCTTAGACCGCTGCGCCACTCGGGAGTCCAAAGTATTTCTATGATCTGTATCCATACCATGAGAGCAATATTAGGCTATTTTACCCTTTTTCTGTTTTTAATATAGGCCTAGCTATAGATATCCTGTAGCTATCCTGTATGTATGTGTTGCCTAACCTTCTGTTCATTATCATTTGTATTAAATCTATTAAGCCTACCTACCTTATAACCTGCCTCCTTACTGTCATCCATGATAGAAACACTGACATATATTCTATTACATTAAAGCATTGATGCATATTTCATATTTTTTCATTCTCCTTCCTCCAGTCTTTGTTTCTTAGTTAGTTAGTACTTGTATTCTATTATTTTACGATGATAAGCACTTTGTCACCTGTATTGGAAAGCGCTATTCATATAAAGTTATTGTTATTATTATTAAAGGCAATGTTTGAAAAACCATATGTCTTTCACAGTTTAAAGATTAAGCTGTGAATGTGAAATACTTGAATGAGACAGAAACTAACTCATTTGTTTTGTTGAGTACAGAACATGGCAGTCTGAGCTGCCCCCACACATATCCTCAACAACCTTTTGGTTGCTCCACTTTCTACATCTGTTTTGCGTTATGTGTGGGCTGAGCCGCCCGAGTCACTGCCAGTAAACGCAGGCTGAAAACAAAGTCAGGGAGGCTGAGGAATGTGAAGAGGGAGAATGGAGAGCAGAGAGGGGTGGGGGTTTAGGGTTTGGGGCTGACTAGGGACAATGTTGGGGTGCTGCTGTTTTCAGTGAAAAACTAAGGTCATTAGTGGGTTTTGAAGTGAGTATAAGATTTAACTGAGATGTGGTTGTTTCACCTAGCTATCTTAAGCTGACTGGATAACTAAAATATAAATGTAAGGGTATCTTTGCAGAAATGTGAATGTGTTATTGTAATGAAACATGTAATAGTATGTATATATTTTGTGTTTGAGCGTGTGTGTGAGTGAGTGCTCACGTGTGTGTGTAGGAATGTAATGCTAACCCTATTAACGCTGCACCAGCGGTCATCGGTCAAATTCCATGTGACTGTTGAGTCACGGTAACCACTACAAAACTGCGCTCTGTAAATGAATGGCGCTGATAGGCGTTAATAGCCAAACTTGCTAACAGCCCTCAAGTCACAAATGGCCTAGTACTCAATCAATCATTCAATCAAATGTATTTCAAATCAAACACTTTATGATTAAATTGGAATAATCTGAACGATGATAATAAATGATTGATGATGGAAGTTAGAGGTCCTGTTCCCGAAATGTACCCGGGGATTTCCCACCCGGACCTGATATGCAAAAATACATTTTTAAAACATTCCATGGTCTCCGTGGATCTTATTTCAAACTCAAAGCCAAACACAACAGCAGCTATCTGAGACGCATATTTGATGCGAGGCTAATAATTAGCTGGTTGATAAACTGAATCAGGTTAGTAACATCTGAGGTTGAAGTGAAAACATTCAAAAGGGTAGCTCCCCAGGAACCGGGTATCACCTGTTACGTAGTGAGAGCCAGTTCCTCAAACAGCTGGTTGAAAAAAAACTGGACGAGCTCCATTTGAGACTGAAGAACTGTAATAACTTATGTTCCTCTGAGTTGTGGTTGAACAAGGACATGGATAATATAATGTACATCTCTGGTTTTTCTAAACATCGGCAGGACAGAATGGCAACTTCAGGTAAGCTTTGTTAACAATAGCTGGTCCGTGACCTCTAATATTAAGGAAGTGTCGAGGTTGTGCTTCCCTGAGTTAGAATAAGCTGTGGACCATATTTTTTACCAAGAGAGTTTTCATCTATATTTTTCCTAGTTGTCTATTTATCCCCATAAACCGATGCTGGCACTAAGACTGACCTCAACGAGCTGTATAGTGCCATAATCAAACAAGAAGATGCTCATCCATAGGCGGCGCTCCTAGTTGCCAGTGATTTTATCATGCAGGGAAACTTAAATCCGTTTTACCTAATTTCTTCCAGCATGTCACCTGTGCAACTAGAGGCAAAACAACTCTAGATCACCTCCACACACAGAAATGCTGTGACGTCTACTCCCGCTCATCCCCTCCGGCATTCGACCGGTATACTACCGGTATACTAACCACTGGTACTGGCATCCATTATTACACACACCTGGCACCAATCATTACATGCACCTGCACTTCATCATGAGGCACACCTGGACTCCATTACCTCACTTATTACCCTATATGTGGCACTCCCTTAGGTTCTTTCCCCAGTCAGTATTGTTTCTGTGTCTATGTTAAGACACCACTATGATGGTGTCTCGTTCCGTGTTTGTTGGTTAATTAAACATACCACCTGCTTCTCGACTCTCAGTGTCTTTGTTACAGAATACTTACTCAAACAATGGAAGCAGCAGGAAAACAGAATATCTCCCAGACAGTCGACGAGCAGGGATACCTTCTTCGTCAACACCCCGACCAGCTGGCACAACTGGAGACAGCTATGGAAGAGGTTCTTCGCAGTGTGCAACATCTTGAGCATACCCGGGAGGTGTTGCCGTCAACTAGCAGAGGATACTCTACAACCAGTCGACCCAGCACAACAGCCCATTCAGCAACAAGCTCAGGTCAGTGATGCCCGTTTATCCCTCCTGGATAAATATGAAGGCACCCCATCTAAATGCCGTGGCTTCCTACTTCAGTGCTCCCTTTACTTTGCGCACCAGGTGGGAGCCCCCACCACCGAGAGGTCCAAGGTTGCCACGGTTATTTCTCTGCTGACGGGGCGGACATTGGAATGTGCCACTGCTGTCTTGGAGAGAGGAGAGGAGGACCTAGATTCATATGAGGGGTTCATGGCTCTGTTGAAATGTATCTTCGATCAGCCCCCGGAGGGCAGGGGGACCTGAAGGCTGCCGAGTACACACCCACCTTCCGGACAGTAGCAGCATTCAGCGGATGGAATGAGCCGGCACTTCGTACGCTCTTACTGAGCTCCCCTCTGTCGGTTTCACTGCCATTTTGGTGGTTGTGGATAGATTTTCCAAATCCTGTAGTTTTATCCCTCTCTCTGGTCTCCCTATTGCTCTCCAGGTCACTGAGGTACTATTCCAGCAGGTCTTCTGGCATTATGGCCTTCCGGAGGACATCGTCTCCTACCGTGGCCCCCAATTCACATCACGGGTATGGAGAACCTTTATGGAGAAGCTCGGGGTCACAGTCAGCCTCACTTCCGGGCAGGGGAAGAACCAGAGGCTGGGGAGGTCCCTGAGGAGTCACTGTCAGGACCGGCAGGGAGTGTGGGCCCGATTCCTTCCATGGGCGGAGTACGCCCAGAATTCGCTACGTCACTCCTCCACTGGTCTGACCCCTTCCAGTATGTTCTGGGTTTTCAGCCAGCCCTGGCTCCATGGACCCCGGACCAGACCGACGCTCCTGTGGTTGATGAGTGGTTCAGGCGCGCAGAAGAATTTTTTGAGCAATGCTAAGGTGAGACTTCAGTGCGCCGTCCACCGTCAAAAGGAGCAGGCAGACCGCCACCGCAGTGCGACCCCTGTGTTCCATTCTGGGGATCGTGTCTGGCTCTCTACCAGGAACCTCCCACTCCGCCTGCCCTGCAAGAAGCTGATCCCCCAGTTTGTGGGGCCTTTCAAGGTTCTCCGGAGGATCAACGAGGTGACGTACAGGTTACAGCTTCCCAGTGACTACCGTATCTCACCTTCTTTTCATGTCTGACCGCATAGGCCGGACCCCCCTTGATATCCCGGAGGGGTGTCATGGGGTACAACATCAAGTAGAGGGAGCACTCCATTACCTCCCTTATATCTGGCACTCCCTTAGGTTCTTGTCCCAGACAATATTGCGTCTGTGTCTATGTTAAGACTACGATGTTGTCTCATTCCATGTTTGTTGGTTTATTAAACGTACCACCTGCTTCGACTCTCAGCGTCTTCGTTACAAATGCATACAAAGCTCTACATTGCCCTCTATTTTGCAAATCTGACCATAACTCTATCCTCCTGATTCCTGCTTACAAGCAAAAACTCAAACAGGAAGTACCGGTGAAGCGCCCAATATGGAAGTGACTACTGTATCTCACCTTCTTTTCATGTCTCCCTTCTCGGGCCAGTGGTTCCTGGTCCCCTAGCTGATGCTGTCCACCACGACACCCCTCCACCCCCCTTGGACATCAAGGGGGGTCCAGCCTATGCTGTCAGATCCCTACTGGACTCCCAATGTTGTGGGGGTCGGCTCCAATACCTGGTGGACTGGGAGGGATATGGCCCAGAGACGCGGTGTTGGGTTCCAGTGGAGGACATTCTGGATCCCAACATCATCGTTGATTTTAACCTTTGCCGCTGTGGCTAGAGCCGTGCGTCGGGGGTGGTACTGTCACGTCTACTCCCGCTCCTACCCTCCGGCGTTCAACGTCACCGGTATACTAACCACCGGTCCTGGCATCCATCATTACGCACACCTGCACTTCATCATGAGGCACACCTGGACTCCATTACCCTATATCTGGCACTCCCTTAGGTTTTTTCCCCCAGTCAGTATTGTTTCTGTATCTATGTTAAGACGCCACTACGATGTTGTCTCGTTCCATGTTCGTTGGTTTATTAAACGCACCACCTGCTTCTCGACTCTCAGTGTCTTTGTTACAAATGCATACAAACCATCACCCTCCATTTTGCAAATCTGACCATATCAAATGTATTTATAAAACCATCCTGATTCCTGCTTACAGGCAAAAAGTCAAACAGGAAGTACCGGTAACGTGCCCAATATAGAAGTGGTCTGATGAAGCGGATGCTAAGCTACAGGACTGTTTCGCTAGCACAGACTGGAATATGTTCCAGGATTCATCCAATGGCATCGAGGTGTTTACCACATCAGTCACTGGCTTCATTAATAAGTGCATCAACGACGTCGTCCCCACACGTACATATCCCAACCAGAAGCCACGGATTACTGGCAACATCCGAGCTAAAGGCTAGAGCTACCGCTTTCAAGTAGCAGGACACGAATAAATCCGGCTACACCCTCTGACGAGCCATTAAAACAGCCAACGTGTCAATGAAGGACTAAGATCGAATCCTAGCATGTCGACTCTGACGCTTGTCGGATGTGGAAATGCTTGCAAACTATCACGGATTACAAAGGAAAACCCACCCGCGAGCTGCCCAGTGACAACGTCCCATGTGGCTTAGTTCGTAGAGCATGGCGCTTGCAATGCTAGGGTTGTGGGTTCAATTCCCACGGGGGCCCATATAAAACATGTATGCACTCACGATTGTAAGTCCCTCAGGATAAGAGTGTCTGCTAAATGACAAATGTAAATGACGCGAGCCTACCAGATGCACTAAATACCTTCTCTTGCTTCGAGGGAGCAACACTGAACCATGCATTAGAGCACTAGCTGTTCTTGACGACTATGTGATCGTGCTCTGTAGCCGATGTGGGTAAGACCTTTAAACAGGTAAACATTCGTCCACGGATTACCAGGACAAATACTCGGAGCATGCGCTAACCAGCTGGCAAGTGTCTTCACTGCCATTTTTAACCTCTCTCTGACCCAGTCTGTAATACCTACATGTTTCAAGCAGACCACCATAGTCCCTGTGCCCAAGAACGCAAAGGTAACCTGTCTAAATTACTATCGCCCCGTAGCACTCATGTCTGTAGCCATGAAATGCTTTGAAAGGCTGGTTATTACACACATCAACACTATCATCCCAGACACCCTAAACCCACTCCAATTCGCATACTGCCCCAATAAATGTACAGTATTATGCAATCGCTATTGCACTCCACACTGCCCTCTCCCACCAGGACAAGAGGAACACATATGTGAGAATGCTGTTCATCGGCTACAGCTCAGCATTTAACACCATTGTGCCATCCAAACTCATCACTAAGCTAAGGACCCTGGGACTGAACACTTCCTGGACTTCCTGACGGGCTGTCCCCAGGTTGGGGTCCCCTCCTGTACTCCCTGTTCACTCACGACTGCATGGCCTCGCACAATTCCAACACCATCATTAAGTTTATTTACGACATGACGTGGTAGGCCTGATCACCGACAATGGTCAGACAGCCTATAGGGAGGAGGTCAGAGACCTGGCAGTGTGGTGTAAGGACAACCTCTCCTTCAACGTCAGCCAGACAAAGGAGCGGATTGTCGACTACAGGAAACGGACGGGTCACCACGCCCACATTCATATCGACGGGGCTGTAGTGGAGCGGGTCGAGAGCTTCAAGTTCCTCGGTGTCCACATCACTAAGGATCTATCATGGTCCACCAACACAGTCGTGAAGAGGGCATGACAACACCTCTTCCCCCTCAGGAAGCTGAAAAGATTTGTCATGGGCCCTCAAATCCTCAAATATTTCTACAGCTGCACCATTGAGAGTATCTTGACTGGCTGCATCACCGCTTGGTATGGCAACTGCTTGGCATCAGACCGCAAGGCGTTACAGAGGGTAGTGCGTATGGCCAGTACTTTGCTGGGGCCGAGCTCCTTGCCATCCAGGACCTCTATACCAGGCATGTCAAAGGAAGGCCCTACAAATTGTCAAAGACTCCAGCTACCCAAGTCATAAACTGTTCTCTCTGCAACCACACGGTAAGCAGTACCAATGCACTAAGTCTGGAACCAACAGGACCCTGAACAGCTTCTACCCCCGAGCCATAAGGATGCTAAATATGTAGTTAGTTAAATAGTTAACCAAAACAAACTGTTTTTTGACTCATCACATACGCTGCTGCTACTGTTTATTATCTATCCTGTTGCCTAGTCACTCTATTCCTAGTTATACAATGGCAAGAAAAAGTATATGAACCCTTTAGAATTATCTGGATTTCTTCATAAATTGGTCATAAAATTTGATCTGATCTTCATCTAACTAACAACAATAGACAAACATACTGTGCTCAAACTAATAAAACACAAATTATTGTATTTTTCTTGTCTATATTGAATACATCATTTAAACATTCACAGTGTAGGTTGGAAAAAGTATGTGAACCCCTAGGCTAATGACCTCCAAAATCTAATTGGAGTCAGGAGTCAGCTAACCTGGAGTATAATCCTTGAGACGAGATTGGAGATGTTGGTTAGAGCTGCCCTGCCCTATAAAAAACACTCACAAAATTTGAGTTTGCTTTTCACAAGAAGCATTGCCGGATGTGCAATGCCTTGATCAAAAGAGATCTCAGAAGACCCTAAATTAAGAATTGTTGACTTGCATAAAGCTAGAAAATGTTACAAAAGTATCTCTTAAAGCCTTGATGTTCACCAGGCCACGGTAAGACAAATTGTCTATAAATGGAGAAAGTTCAGCACTGTTGGTACTCTCCCTAGGAGTGGCCATCCTGCAAAGATGACTACAAGAGCACAGCGCAGAATGCTCAATGAGGTTAAGAAGAATCTTAGAGTGTCAGCTAAAGACTTACAGAAATCTCTGGAACATGCAAACATCTCTGTTGACGAGTCTATGATGCGTAAAACACTAAACAAGAATGGTGTTCATGGGTGGACACCACGGAAGAAGCCACTGCTGTCCAAAAAAAACATTGCTGCATGTCTGAAGTTCGCAAAGAGCATCTGGATGTTCCACAGCGCTACTTGCAAAATATTCTGTGGACAGATGAAACTAAAGTTGATTTGTTTGGAAGGAACACACAACACTATGTGTGGAGAAAAAAAGTCACAGCACACCAACATCAAAACCTCATCCCAACTGTAAAGTATGGTGAATGGATTATCATGGGTTGGAGCTGCTTTGCTGCCTCAGGTTATGGAAAGTTTGCTATCATCGAAGGAAAAATGTATTTCCAAGTTTATCAAGACATTTTGCAGGAGAATGTAAGGCTATCAGTCTGCCAATTGAAGCTCAACAGAAGTTGGGTGATGCAACAGGACAACGACCCAAAACAGAACAGAAGAACAGAAGAAAATACGCCTTCTGGAGTGGCCCAGTCAAAGTCCTGACCTCAACCCGATTGAGATGCTGTGGCATGACCTCGAGCGGTTCACACCAGACATCCCAAGAATATTGCTGAACTGAAACTGTTTTGTAAAGAGAAATGGTCCAAAATTCATCCTGACTGTTGTGCAGGTCTGATCCTCAACTACAGAAATCATTTGGTTGAGGTTATTGCTGCAAAAGTAGGGTCAACCAGTTATTAAAACCAAGGGTTCACATACTTTTTCCACCGTGCACGGTGAATGTTTACAGACTGTGTTCAATAAAAGACATGAAAACGTAGAATTGTTTGTGTGTTATTAGTTTAAGCAGACTGTGTCTATTGTTGTCTATAAATTTGATGTCCAATTTATGCAGATGTACAGGTAATTCCAAACGGTTCACATACTTTTTCTTGCCACTACATGTACATATCTACCTCCATTACCTCATACCCCTGCACATCGATACTGTACTGGTACATTGTGTATATAGCCAAGTTATTGTTACTCAATGTGTATTTATTATTACTTGTATTATTATGTGTTATTAGTTTTCTATTATTTCTCTATTTTATTTTTCTCTGTAATTCACTGTTGGTCGACACCTATTTTTTACGAAGCATGTGACAAATAAAATGTGATTTGTTCACTAACTAGACTCTTCCCATCCATCCCTTAGTGGGCCTTGTGTCAAACAAGACTGGTCAAATTAAAACAACATGCACTCCGATTGGCTAGCCCTTTTACCACATATGCAGAGTTCCACTCAAACACAACAGGAATTCCTGGGCAAAAATAAAATAAAAAGGGAAAACATGCAAAAACAAGGGAAAACATGCAAAGGGAAGATAAACCCAGATGCAGGCCACAGAGTCGACTACTAACCAAAGAAGACATGGTTGTCATTTACTGGGTGGGAAAGAGATGGGACCCCAAGGTCGTTCACACACTGTTAGCAAACAGTCCCTGTAGCACAACAACGGGGGGTGATATAGTAGTCATGATTATGGTGTAACACTGGTGTGGTACTCAGGCCTGGCTCCTGTCGTTATGTAACTCCAATGACAGGGCATAGAGGCTCTTCCCTGTTGCTTTGTGGAGGCTTACTATGGGCTATAATTAGATGCTTTGTCAGTATCCACGGTAACCTGCAGGTGAGGTTCAGAAAATAATTATAGGATGCCATTTTATTAGTTGGCCTGGCTTTTTTGTGATCCCAGAATATTACATTTTTATTGTAGCGGAAATAGCTTGTGTGCTACTGCAGTGCATTTGTTCTGTAGTTTTTATGATTCTCAAGCACTTTATATAATGGTGTGGGAGCTATCAACCTCTGTCATCACCAATGGGTGAAGCACTGCAGAGATTTCCTCTTATTTTTTGCTCATCAAACATGTTTTTCTGTCTAGATGAGAGAAATTAATTTGAAAATAGCATGCTTACACAGAATAAGCCAATTCCTGGACTAAAAAATATTCTTCATTTTCATCCGGGAAATCGTCCCAAAGAGTACAGGCACATTTGTATACATATAACCCTTTTTGGTTCTAGGTAGGACCCGTTGGGGTTCCACGTAGAGCCATCTGTGGAAAGAGTTCTACATGGAACCCAAAAGGGTTCTACTTGGAAGACAAAACGGTTCTACCTGCAACCATAAAGGGTTATTCAAAGGGTTCTCCTATGAGGACAGCCAAAGAACCCGTTTAGGTTCTAGATAGCACCTTTTCTTTCTAAGAGTGTAATGGAGGAGATGGAAATGGAAGAGCATTTCTCCCAGTGTCACCTCACCTCATCTTTATAATTACTACACTGGTAAATATATTTGAAACCAGGCATAGTTCACCAGCTCTGAAATGCAAAGCATCCAGGATACACTAGAATAAACCATTCCCATACCCACTATTGTAGGTGACCGAACCATCCATGTTCTCTCTCACTCTCTCTCACTCTCTCTCACACTCTCTCCCTCTCTCTCTCACGCTCTCTCCCTCTCTCTCTCACTCTCTCACGCTCTCAACTCACTCACACAGCAGAGGTCATCAATATCTTTCACATCTTAAAAATGAGATACTGTGGATATTCAGTGTCATAAAAATAGTATGACAAGTTCAACACTTTGAAAGACGCTCACAAAGTAATGCTTGGGGATAAAACATGTAACTCTCTTTTTCTCTCTCTCTTATTCTCTCTCCCCCAACCTACTGTACAGCAGAGCAGAGGTCATCATTACAGATATGGTCGACATCCCCTCCTCCTCCCCCTCCCTTTTCCCCCTCTCCTTCTCCTTCACCCCCTCTCCTTCTCCCCCTCCTGGTTGAGAAGTGTAAATAAGTTGTCATTAGAAAGGTGGAGCAGAGAAGATACTGGAGATTACAGAGACTACAGAGTAATGACACTGGAGCTGATAAGAACTCCAAGGGGGCTGACAACGATACAGACTCCCAATTTCCACCTCTTATCTCTGGTACACCACATCCAGGAACAGAGCCTGGCTGGTACTATAGCCGGGCCGGGTGGGCTTGTGGATTGGGAAATGAAGAGGAGTTTTGGCAAAAGCCTGGTTGTCTGAGGAAATAAAAGTAACCACTGGAAAATTTGCCTAGTAAGATGGGAAATGATCTGGTGATTTACCAAACTTATGTCAAAATAGAAATACCAGTCCCAAAATGCTTACTTTGTCAGCGCTCAAGTTTTCAAGATATGTAACTTTCAAAATACAGAAATAACAATGTCATGAAACCATTAAAGTGGCACTCCAGTCTCCTTTTCACCTCATTTAACAACTGATTTACTTAACAAAAGGCACATCTCAATAGGTGGTCAAAGCACGTCATGACATGGCACGATTCATATACTTCTAATGTGATCTGTCCACTTACAGGGCAAGGAGAAACAAATTCAGTCAAAGCTGGTTGGCTGGTGTCCGTGGAAAGATGGGAAATTATCCTAATTTTGCTACTTAGTGTTGTCACTCACTAATAGCGCCTTCTCTTTCCAGAACTACCTTACATCAATCATACATGACCCCTGATGTGTGCCATAAAAACAAACACACATCACACAAACCAGCACACACAGAACATGTCTAAAGTTGACCGCAAAGGATTCACATGCACAGAAGTTACCAAACACGCAGACACCTCTGAACCTACTTCAAACGTTCCGAAAATAACTTGGCATGGTGACACGTTTTACACAGTAAAATGGACACTTTCGTTTGCAGATCATTATATCAAAGTGACACTAGATCATGTTTTGTATTGTGTTGCTTGCTTGCTTGCTACAATGCTACTCAATCCTGATTCTATGAGCATCCATGAAAGGCTGTTGCCCTGTGCCATGTTAATAATAGCATCAGTGCACACATAAATACAGTTGAAGTCGGAAGTTTACATACACCTCAGCCAAATACATTTAAACTCAGTATTTCATAATTCCTGACATTTAATCCTAGTAAAAATTCCCTGTTTTAGGTCAGTTGTGATCACCACTATATTTTATGAATGTGAAATGTCAGAATAATAGTAGAGAGAATGATTTATTTCAGGTTTTATTTCTTTCATCACATTCCCTGTGGGTCAGAACTTTACATACACTCAATTCGTATTTGGTAGCATTGCCTTTAAATTGTTTGACCTGGGTCAAACGTTTCAGGTAGCCTTCCACAAGCTTCCTACAATAAGTTGGGTGAATTTTGGCCCATTCCTCCTGACAGAGCTGGTGTAACTGAGTCAGGTTTGTCGGCCTCCTTGCTCACACAAGCTTTTTCAGTTCTGCCCACAAATTTTCTATGGGTTGAGGTCAGGGCTTTGTGATGGCCACTCCAATACCCTGACTTTGTTGTCCTTAAGCCATTTTGCTACAACTATGGAAGTATGCTTGGGGTCATTGTCCATTTGGAAGACCCATTTGCGACCAAGCTTTATCTTCCTGACTGATGTCTTGATATGTTGCTTCAATATATCCACATAATTTTCCTACCTCATGATGCCATCTATTTTGTGAAGTGCACCAGTCCCTCCTGCAGCAAAGTAACCCCACAACATGATGTTGCAACCCCCGTGCTTCACGGTTGGGATAGTGTTCTTCGGCTTACAAGCCTCCCCCTTTTTCCTCCAAACATAATGAAGGTCATTATGGCCAAACAGTTCTATTTCATCAGACCAGAGGACATTTCTCCAAAAAGTACGATCTATGTCCCAATGTGCAGTTGCAAACCGTAGTCTGGCTTTTTTATGGCGGTTTTGGAGCAGTGGCTTCTTCCTTGCTGAGCGGCCTTTCATGTCGATATAGGACTCGTTTTAGTATGATCATTTTGTACATGTTTCCTCCAGCATCTTCACAAGGTCCTTTGCTGTTGTTCTGGGATTGATTTTCACTTTTCGCACCAAAGTACGTTCATTTCTAGGTGACAGAACACGTCTCCTTCCTGAGCGGTATGACGGCTGCATGGTCCCATGCTGTTTATACTTGCGTACTATTGTTTGTACAGATGAACGTGGTACCTTCAGGCATTTGGAAATTGCTCCCAAATATGAACCAGACTTGTGGAGGTCTCCAATTTTTTCCCTGATATCTTGGCTGATTTCTTTTGATTTTCCCATGATGTCAAGCAAAGAGGCACTGAGTTTGAAGATAGGCCTTGAAATACATCCACAGGTACACCTCCAATTGACTCAAATTATGTCAATTAGCCTATCAGAAGCTTCTAAAGCCATGACATCATTTTCTGGAATTTTCTAAGCTGTTTAAAAGCACAGTCAACTTAGTCTATGTAAACTTCTGACCTACTGGAATTGTGATACAGTGAATTACAAGTGAAATAATCTGTCTGTAAACAATTGTTGGAACAATTACTTGTGTCATGCACAAAGTAGATGTCCTAACCGACTTTCCAAAACTAGTTTGTTAACAAGAAATTTGTAGAGTGGTTGAAAAAGGAGTTTTAATGACTCCAACCTAAGTGTATGTAAACTTCCGACTTCAACTGTACAGCTACATTCTTTCTCCTGGCCAATAAGAATAAAGTACTTAACTTAGGACCTGCCTGAGTGTGCACCCTGATCTGTTCCCATGGCAAAACCATGCTGACCAAAGCCTAAAAGAGTGACCTGACCTGATAGGCTGTCTCCTCCCCACATCCTACCCACCAACCGGTGTTAACTTACAGATCCTACCACATAACAGGAAACTGACCTAGGATCAGAGAAATAGTACATTAGTAAAAAATCCTCACGCCACTGTCCAGATAACGTGCACACTATAGAGTGCATATCAGTTTGCATATGCGTTCAATTCAAAGGTGAACTGTAGCATATTACACAAGCATATTGTAAGCAGTCACAACAGATTCCCACACTACCACTGTCCTAGCTCTCAGTCTCCACACCAGACACCTGCAGTCAGTGATCCCCTCTCAGTCTCCACACCAGACACCTGCAGTCAGTGATCCCCTCTCAGTCTCCATACCAGACACCTGCAGTCAGTGATCCCCTCTCAGTCTCCACACCAGACACCTGCAGTCAGTGATCCCCTCTCAGTCTCCACACCAGACACCTGCAGTCAGTGATCCCCTCTCAGTTTCCACACCAGACACCTGCAGTCAGTGATCCCCTCAGTCTCCACACCAGACACCTGCAGTCAGTGATCCCCTCAGTCTCCACACCAGACACCTGCAGTCAGTGATCCCCTCTCAGTCTCCACACCAGACACCTGCAGTCAGTGATCCCCTCTCAGTTTCCACACCAGACACCTGCAGTCAGTGATCCCCTCAGTCTCCACACCAGACACCTGCAGTCAGTGATCCCCTCAGTCTCCACACCAGACACCTGCAGTCAGTGATCCCCTCAGTCTCCACACCAGACACCTGCAGTCAGTGATCCCCTCAGTCTCCACACCAGACACCTGCAGTCAGTGATCCCCTCAGTCTCCACACCAGACACCTGCAGTCAGTGATCCCCTCTCAGTCTCCACACCAGACACCTGCAGTCAGTGATCCCCTCTCAGTCTCCACACCAGACACCTGCAGTCAGTGATCCCCTCTCAGTCTCCACACCAGACACCTGCAGTCAGTGATCCCCTCAGTCTCCACACCAGACACCTGCAGTCAGTGATCCCCTCTCAGTCTCCACACCAGACACCTGCAGTCAGTGATCCCCTCAGTCTCCACACCAGACACCTGCAGTCAGTGATCCCCTCTCAGTCTCCACACCAGACACCTGCAGTCAGTGATCCCCTCAGTCTCCACACCAGACACCTGCAGTCAGTGATCCCCTCAGTCTCCACACCAGACACCTGCAGTCAGTGATCCCCTCTCAGTCTCCACACCAGACACCTACCAGGTGGTCCAGTATGAGAGGAACATCCAGCATACACATCATCATGGGCTGGACCAGGGCTCGGTGGAGGCTGAAGGGGGACTTGGACCCCATGCTGCCCCAGGGACAGTCTTGGCTTGGGCTTGGGTGGCAGGGCGCCCCTGGCTGGGGCTGTGGTCCTCCAGCTCTCAGACCCTACTAGAGGGCTGAAGCTGAACCAAAGGTATCTCTCCTTATGAGTCTTCTGCTGCACTTTCCTTTATCTATTTTTCTCACTTGTTGTTTTCCAAAATGAACGAAGGGGAAAAAGTGTCATAAGTAGACGCCTCTTCTTTCTACTCAGACTTTCTCTTTCCTGTCTATCTCTCCTTGTCCCTTTCTCCTTCCCTTCTCTCTCTCTCCTTGTCTCCTTCTCCGTCTCTCTCTTCTTGTCTTTTTCTCGTTCTCCTTCTCTCTCCTTGTCTCTTTCTCCTTCCCGTCTCTCTCTCCTTGTCTCCTCTGTCTCTCTCTCCTTGTCTCTTTCTCTATCCCGTCTCTCTCTCTCCTGGTCTCCTTCTCTCTCTCTCCTTGTCTCCACCTCCTCCGTCACTCTCTCCTTCTCTTTTCCTTGGTCTTAAAGTCGCTGTAAGATCCTTATGACATGCTGCTACACGTTAGAGCACACCTGTCCACTACTTTGAGACACTCACGCATTGTAAACCTTAAAGGAGTGCTGGGGTGTAGGAGGCGAATCAGCGAGCAGGTACTCACCACTCCCTCGCTCTCCTCTCTGAACAGCTGCTGATAGAAGGCTATGGAGTGTTACTGGAGAGAGAGAGAGAGCGAGAGAGCGAGAGAGCGAGAGAGAGCGTGCGTGCGTGCGTGTGTGTGTGTGTGTGTATGAGCCAGGGGCGAGAGAGAGAGAGAGGACTATTAATGATTGAGTACCAGAGAGGGAAGAAAACAAGCTTCTACGTGCTTTCTTTTCCAAGGGACCTCTGTTGCCAAGGTCAGTAGTGATGCTTTGTGTGTGTGATCATCTAACATAAACATCTACAACACAACGGACAAATCATGTATGTGTGTAGGTGTGTGTGTGTGTGCCTACAGTGCTGAGGGCCATGGCTGACCAGTTTAAGAGCACTGCATTGGGAAATGTATGCATGAGCGTGGAATATACAGTCAGCAGTCTCTTTCCACTGCACATAGCACAAAAAGAGCACTCTAACACGGCTGTTTTTCCTGTTCTATGCGTCTCTCTCATGTGTAAGGTTACCTGATGGCATGCCGGAACCATAAAACACCACATCAGCCACTGAATTCGGAAGTCACTGTTAAAGTATAATTACACAGGACAAGGTGCCTCGGAAATTCACCCCTAAGTACATGGAGACACATTTCACCTGCTCTTAAAAATGTTCTGTAAGTTTGTGATGAATGTTAATTCTACACAAAAGCATAACTGGGACACAACAACAGTCTGGTGTAGAACGAAATATGGGGGGATCATCCGGGGTAGAACGAAATATGGGGGGATCATCCGGGGTAGAACGAAATATGGGGGGATCATCCGGGGTAGAACGAAATATGGGGGTTGATCTGGGATGTGCATCCAGGACGTCCAGTGCGGAATACGTACGGGATGGGAACTCGCTCTACAGTGCTATTCTAGCTATGACTCACAGATTGACCGGAACATGATACATGACTGTAATATAGGAGGCTTACTCCATCTAAACGCTTTGCTCGTTTGAAAATGTGCCTCTGCCAGACACTTCTAATGATTATCAGTGTGATATCCCGCCTCGGGGGAAATGTGGAATCACACAGAGACCAGACGCGCTTTCTTATCACATAACAAATGTCAAATTCCCTCGCTGGGTGATAGCTATCAAATTTGACGCAAAGCCGGTTGTCAGGATTGTGTTATTTCACCTTTCATCAGAGCGTGAGGTGGCAGTACGAAGGCAAACAAGGCTTGACTTCAGAGAGCCAGTGCCAAGGAGCATGGGGATCAAGGGATAGATAGCAATTATGCAGGGTGGTATGCCAGCAGCATACCACCCTGCATACCACTACTGGCTTGCTTCTGAAGCTAAGCAGGGTTGGTCCTGGTCAGGCCCTGGATGGGAGACCAGATGCTGCTGGAAGTGGTGTTGGAGGGCCAGTAGGAGGCACTCTTTCCTCTGGTCTAAAAAATATCCCAATGCCCCAGGGCAGTGATTGGGGACACTGCCCTGTGTAGGGTGCCGTCTTTCGGATGGGACGTTAAACGGGTGTCCTGACTCTCTGAGGTCATTAAAGATCCCATGGCACTTATCGTAAGAGTAGGGGTGTTAACCCCGGTGTCCTGGCTAAATTCCCAATCTGGCCCTCAAACCATCATGGTCACCTAATAATCCCCAGTTTACAATTGGCTCATTCATCCCCCTCCTCTCCCCTGTAACTATTCCCCAGGTCGTTGCTGCAAATGAGAACGTGTTCTCAGTCAACTTACCTGGTAAAATAACGGTAAAATAAAATAAATAAATAAAAAATAAATTATGATGATTAGAGCAACCTAAATGGATAGCTGAGGTGAAAAGGTCAAAGAATGAAGTGGATATATAGAGAGTTTATGGACAGAAACAGAAATGGGTGGACAAAAGAGAGAAGATGGAGGGGAAATGCATAAACTGACAGTAAATAAAGTGCACTCAAACAAAGGATGGATGAGAACGCAGACAAACTAATTACAAACCAAGAGCTTGGGGGTAAGACTGAATCTGTGCACCAGGTATGTTAGGAAGCAGCAGCAGAACCCATATTAAGATGCAGAAGCAAAACTCAGCCGACGCCGCAGAGCTTTCGTCGTTATGGAGACAGCCGAGCACTCATGCGCACTACCAACGCTGCCCGTGTGAGTTCTGACTGCCGGCCAAGACACCAAGGCACTCCTCCAAGATGGACACGTCCAAAACGGTAAATGTCTCATCCTGCTTTACAAAATGTTGGTAATTCTCCAAAACCTTTCAGGCAGGTAGCCACCTCTCATGTCTTGAACATGTTGAGCCTGACAAGGAGGGAGTGCTCACTGGACAAAAAGCAAATGTTCCCGGAGCATCAAGGAGAACCCGGAACAAATGTTAGGGAATGTTCTTTAAACCTCTATAACCTATAGTCCAAGTAAGATTCTGGCATATTACATGAATCTACAGTAAAAATAAGTACCACGGGCTAGGAAGACCAAAGTGTTTGGGATCCCATGTCATGTGACAGGAAGTGTGGAGGATCTGGGGTCTGGTCACTGGATGATAAGTCAACTCCACTTCCTGTGGGTCATATGCTCGGTTCCATATTTATCTCCAGCTCTTTGCCTGATACCCCTTCGGTAGAAAATAAGAACATGGCTCCACCTACACCTACGGAGGTGTGATGATGGTGGTCAGGCACATCTCCATCATCATATGTTTCTATCTGCATTTCACTTCCTGAGTGTGCTGGCCACATCTTCCCCCATCCATACAGACATGTATCATGTCAACACTCCACAGAGGATCACATTTAAGTGCATGAGGATATGCTATATGCTTCACAACTTAATCCAAAAGTATATCATCACAGTGAGATAGCAGCTTCCTCCAGGGAAGCCCAGATGTAGGGATGGAGCAGCCTCCTTCCTCTCTCTGACAGACGACAGGAGACAGAGAGGTGTGTGTGTTTGACCTGCGTCTACTCAACTGGAAGGAGAAAATGGTTGCTGTGTCAAAGAGCAGCTAAACCGGGATTCGACGATGTGGCAAAACAAGCGCTAGGCTACACACACCACCTCCTTTGTTCACATACTGTCCCTGACTGGCCAGGTGCAGCGACTGACCAGCTGCCATGGCAACACAGTGACCATTCCCTGCCCCCCCTCCTTAAGACACAATAGGCAGAGAGATATTTATTGAGGCCTCATTGGCAGCCCCCGTAATTACAGCTTTCCTATTCACATAATTGTTTTGTTAGAACGTTGACTTTGACTTTCTAGCTACAGGCATTTTCATGTCTCATGTCAACTCTTCATCATGTAATAAATACTACCGCGTCTGACTAGGCCTATATGACACGCATTCATGTGTTTTGTCTCAGGGAAGACCCCTCGGGGGTCCTCCCAGCCGCCTGAGCACAAAAGCTTATCCCCGTTGAGAGGCTTTCAACAATTAACGAGCGGCGCATCTGACTGGCAGAGTGGAAAACAACTGTCTGTCAGAGGGATGGAGATGGGCTCACAGCCAAGAAGCTTCTCAGCCATCTGATGTCCTGATCCCCACTGTCTCCAGAACAGTCTAACAAGCCACCCCAGCACAGGGGAGGCCAAAGGTCAGGAGTCAGGTCAGGGGTTGTTATAGAGGCAGAACAGACACACACAGAACTGCGACAACCCACAGACGTGTCTTGCAGCAACAACAGATTATGAGACTATGATCGTCCTTTAAGATTCAAGACTTGACTGACTTATTCAAAGACTTTAGACTTGACTTCTGGCTCAATGACTTGAGACTCAACTCAGAGTCGTGCTCAATGACTTGAGACTTGTCCCAGAGTCATGGTCAATGACTTGAGAGACATAGGATGACTTGAGAGACTTGAGTCTGACTCATCCTCAAATGCTTGAGACTTTACTCTGAATCGTGCTCAAAGACATGAACCTTCATTTATTTCACCTTTATTTAACTAGGCAAGTCAGTTAAGAACAAATTCTTATTTACAATGATGGCCTACCCCAGCCAAACACTAACCCGGAGGACGTTGGGCCAATTGTGATGCCGCTCTATTGGACTCCCAATCCCTGCCAGTTGAAATACAGCCTGGAATCAAACCAGGGTCTGTAGTGATGCCTCTACCACTGAGATGCAGTGCCTTAGAGCACTGTGCCACTTGGTTCAACTCTGGTTGACTCTGGTTCGTGACTCTGGTTCGTGCTCAAAGACTTGACTCGAACTTGCCCTAAGTGACTTCTGGGCAGGTCTGGCACAGTCTCACTGATTTGCAGTGCAAGATGATGCATCTATCAGGACCAATCTCTCTCTTTATAGCGACACGTGTTTCGATGAATTGTGGCTATTACTGTTTCATAACTCAATGTACATGCTCTTTGTCTCTGAGACTTCGTGTACCATAGTGAAACAGGGTGGGCTTTGGACATCAACAGCATATATCCTCCCTGTTCCACCAACCTTTACTCCCATCTGTTTACCTTTTCTCAGCTAACCGCTGACAGATCCATTGTCGGGTTTCATTACAAGCGCATTGAGGAGAAGTCACAGGGTCTGGCGCCAGAAGCTGAAATGTTAGCTCTGATAAAAGGTTGAGTGGGAGGTTGGAGGTTGGTGCTTTATGTCCTTTATGACGTATGATATCATGATCATCCTCCCTTGGCCTTTCATAGTCTGCAAGTCTTCCCACCTGGTCAACCCCTCCATGAATGTTCCTCCATTTGGCTCTCATCACCCTTAATTCAGGACGGATGCTTCCACACCCTATCCCTGTACTGTACAGCACACACTGTCCATGCTGTACACAGTCATAAAGGATGTGCTTCCTTGAGCCCTCAGCAAGGGAAGCATGGTAGAGGGGAAACATGGCGAGAGTGGTTGATGTCATTTATGGGGTTAGCACAGAAAACAGGAGCAAGTTTTAAACCAGTGTTTACCCTGCCAGATACAATTGAGGGGAACAATGCATGTAAACTTTCCACACGTCTTTATTGGTCCAGTTTCACTCACTCATTACTCCAACCTTAAATCCAAGCATATGTACAATGCTATAATTTGCACATAAAATGTGTATCAATGTTGAACACATACACAAAAACACACAAACTTTATATACAATTATAGCATTGTACAGTTTGATTGGTGCAGCCAGGCATAACCAATCGACCCCATGGCCAGAGGGGCCCAGAGTCTGATCTACCACCATTATCACACTGAAGCAAAGCATGCCCCACCGCTTCTATAGCAACGAGGGAAGAAAAGAATGATGTCACCGCTATAAGTTACTGAAGGCACAGATATAAATAGTCCAAGGCATTAATAGTATCTGCTTTCTACCAGACCAGAATAAAGCATCAACAGCTGATGCTTTTGATGTAGCAGAGAATGAAATGTGTTTTTTTCTAATAAAGACAAGGTACATCTGGTGCGTCCAGGAACACCATGCACAGCCAATCAAGACTACAGCACTGCAGACACGCACACAAACAGAGCCTCGGTCGTGACACTATTGTTGGTGGCAAATGACCTGTGTTCTTTTGGGCATTGCCTACCGTCTGTGAGGGGGGTGTAAACCAGGTGCAGCCTATCATTCAATTAGCAACCAAGGGACAGAGGCACAAATGAGCTGAAAACGCTGGGGGAGAAGCCTCACCCAGCACTACATAAGGCCTTTTCAGAAGGAAGGAACAAAGTGAGAAAATGGAATGAGGTGCAGAGAGATGCATTCCAATACTATAAAATAGACTATCATGGATAGTAATGCAAATAGTAGTTGCTACATTATCTTGTCAGTAAACATGCTCTTAACTCACATCTCTTTGCCTCATCCATACAGCTAATAACACAACAGTTGGTGTCAGCAGTGGGATCTAACACTGCAGGTATAGTCACAACAAATGAAGTACTGACTACACTTAGAAAAAAAGGGTTCTTCAGCTGTTCCCATAGGAGAACCCTTTTGGGTTCCAGGTAGAGCCCTTCTGTAGAAATGGTTCTACCTTGAACTAAAAGGGTTCTACCTGCAACCAAAAATGGTTCTTCTCTAGCTAGAACAAAAGCGGTACCCGCTGTGTGCTGACCCGGTAGCGACGAACCTGGCATTTGCAATTGTAGAATCGCAATGCTCGTCAGTGGCCAATAACTTGACTTTGAGACAATCAGAGAGCAGAAACTCCCACGTGGGGAGGCCAACAGGAGTGACAACAAAAATAAATGGGGCATTTTCTCTGTAAATACATGGTTAAATATCATGAGCCAGTCATATTTCATATGAAATGTAGGCTATGAGATTGTAGCTAGCTAAGTGCACAGACACAATACTAAATACTTCCTCCAAGCTAGCTAACCACCGTAGCTAGTATTGACATTATAATTCAATCACAATGAATTAGTTTGCTGTGCTAGCTAGCGAATATGCTCAAGTTAGCTAGCTAGCTAAACATTTGGCTATGGACTTGCACTGGCAGTATGGGATTATGGAGAGTGAATTAAATTGTTTCTTCGTAATCTTGCTAGGTAGTTAGCTGTGGCCATCTGGCTAGTATCAACAAGGGCTGTCCACAAAAAAGCAACATTAGCGCAGCTAGCAAGCTAACATTGGGTTCTAGACCATTAACTAAGCAACACAGAAGGACATGCATTGCCAAACAACGCTACTGCCACCTTCTGGTTTGGAGTATTTTAACAAGGCTGAGTGGCTGACGACTTCAAGTTCTTTACTGTGTGAACACAAAAGAGATTATACTAAGTACTGTCTGCAGGCAAACGTTTGTGAGTGAGTGAGAGAAAGCAAGTGAGACAGAGAGAGAGAAAGAAATAGAGAGACAGAGAAAGGGAGAGAGTGAGAGAGAGAGAGAGAGAGAGAGAGAGAGACAGAGAGAGTGTATGTTTGCTTGTTCTGTAATTGATATTGAAGGTTAATCAGTGAGAGTGAGGGGGGTGTGCATAATAATATATATTTGTGAGTGTATAGACGTCACCAGTGACATAACTACTCTGTACAACACGTTCAAGCCAAACCAATCAAACGCACCCAATCAAAACACACCAAACCAATCAAACACATTGACTAGGCTAAAACTAGACTTTTAACATATTATTTCCTTTCCGCAGTTTCAGGCTTCTCTACGATAACTCCACGGACTGCTACAAAACGACAACACATTTAAGCTTCAGGCAGCTCTCACTACTAGCCTACATGATGATGGCACAACACCTTCGGCCCCTCGCGGTCATACACACTAACACCCAGGCAGAAACAACAACTAGTGTCCCCTCACATTGTGACAGCGTGACCTTAGGCTGGTGACCAGAGGCCAGAGCCAAACAGAGAGAGAGACTCCATTCAACTCCTCGTATTGTCTCCTTGCCAAAGGAAGTGGCGTTTATCCGCCCTCACGTTCTTCATGATTGCACTCCTTTGTCTGCCGATGAGCGTAATGGAGGAAAAAAAAAAAAAACATGAACAAAGGTCTCGACAAGTAGACCACGCGCAGCTACGAGAAACCATGTTAACGGTTGATTGTAACATTTTTGTGCGGCCATTGCACTGCAATGAACCGCAAGTGTTGCTCATGGTTCGTGGTTGCTCATCAGCTGCACTGCTGGTAATTAGATCATATTCATATTGTTGACCTTGAGTTCATTATAATGAGGGAGAGGGGAGGGGGATTATGGGAAGGTGGCTGGCTGGCCCTTTGTGACATCATCCCCTGTATTGGTTGGTTGGGGGAGTTGTTGATGATGATTGATGAGGGCAGTGTGTCATGTGACTTCCCATAAAGCACGGATGACTGTCAGGCCCTATTCCTAGAGGAGCTGACGCCATAGAATTACAATGGGTATAAAATACATTGCAATTCAAATCCATGTTCCGTGATGTGTGGTTTGGTGGCCATATTGGGTGTACTATTTGGACTGTTTGGTTAATTGATAGTTATCCCATCCTTATTCGGAAATTTGTTTGGAAATGTGTTCTCTGTGGCCATTGCAAGGAATGCATAAATGTACACAATGTACAAATAGAATGAACTCACTGACAATTCGCAATATCACATTCACCAAATCAGCATGATACTGTGAAAAGCCGTGAAGTTCATTAACCGTATTCATGATGATTATTTTCCCATTGCTCATGTACCTCTGCTTTCATTTCACAAAGCAGAGGTTTCATGTCCTGTGAACACATGCAACTTTTTTCAGCCTTTATATAACATTCTTCTCCTGAGCTTTCAAAAGAACTCCCTGCATACAAGTACCAGCACAGCGAGCAGAAACATCTGGAAAAAAACAGCTCACAGTGTAAACCAGTGGTTCTCAAACCTCTCCTCAGGGACCCCCAGTCGTTCCATGTATTTGATCTATTCCAGAGTTAGCACACCTGAGTCAACTTACCAACTAATCATCAACCCTGAATGTGAATGGGTGAGCTAGTTCAAGGCTACAACAAAGATATGAAACGTCTGGGGGTTACAGAGGAGAGGTTTGAGAACCACAGCTGTAAACAGTTGGGTCGGGCAACAATTCACCGGAGTGACAGAGACATCTACTGGACATACCAGGTCACACAACTCTATCTCAGCTGGTTCCAATGTATCGTCCAACTCACACCAAAACCTGAAGCACCTACTTCCTCATGTTAACCCAAGCAATAGAAGATATGTAGATAGTTAACTTATGTAAATTATGCTTAGGAGCTATTTAAGTTGATGGTCACATAGCATACAAACTAAAAACCACATTTGTGAAACCCTACGAATGCATAAGAATTTCATACAGCCATCCTTTTCAAGTCTTCTCCTACAATGCACTCATTTTTGAAGGCAGTGAGTACAGTCCTGGCTAAGTGAATTGGAGGACTCCCCATTTTCCCCCAGTGGTCCGAGCTGGGCTGTCTGCCAACGGGGGCTTAGGTCCACAGGCTTGGCTGTCTAACCTGTTAGCATAGCAACGCTCTCGCAAAGGGGGCAGCAGAGGACACAGAGTGTGTGATCTGTTTTATAGGGGCTACTCTGAAGTTTATGGTCACACTATACTGTACATAGGCTGCCATTCCTGAAGTCAGACGTACTAGTACTAGGCAACATGCGTGCACACACACTCACAAATACAAACACATATATCTGTTTTCGAGAACACTCATTCTCATAACCAAAAGTTTACTAAGGGTCACAGACAGCAGTGTCAATCTCCAGTTCCTGTGTCAAATTACAAACACATTATAAGTGGGGGGTCCTACAGTGCTTCCTGTAACACACACGCACGCGCACACACACGCATGCATCCACACATGCACGCACACACACAGCAATACTTTGGTTGCACAGAGAGAGACTGATCTGGCTGGGGTGAATGGGTGTGCTTGGCCGCACAATAAGACTGATCTCCAATCAGACAAATCGTATGAAAGAGAAGGAAAGCAGAAAGAGCCACGGTCTGTAAGATTTCCACTAATTTTAACTAATGAAATAGCCTACACCCCTTGATTTGGAAAAATATGACTTCTAAATAGCTTCATAATCAGATTAGTACAGCTGTCTTATTGAGTCATGTTTAAAAACGAAGACCTACTACTGCATTCATGTTTTTGTTGTCATAGGAGGCTTGCAGAGTGTAGCTTTAAAGACTAAAGGAACAGAGAGAAACAGAGATTGGAAGTGTAGCTAATCGAGGACATAAAGTTTCTGAAAATGTACAAAGTGTCTATCTATCGATCCCTTCCGGATACATTCCAACGCAGCATCTGTCACTCTACCCTCTTATCTGTTATTTATTGACCTAGCTCTGGCTCAAGTCCAGCGAGACTTCACAATCTCACACCTACAACTCTCTTCAGCCCTTTCGTTCCCATTCAGACTGCCAGAGAATGAGACCTAAACGGAAACTGCTTCCCAGTTCCCACACTAAGTTAGCCTAACATTAGCAGCACAAGTTAAAGGTAAGGGTATAGCTATGGAGACGTGTACTTTACCATACTGAGGCATCACGATGTGGGAATATCCAGCCTGGTCTCAGAGCATTACGTATTATTCTGATGCAAAACGTACGATATGGTATGAATTCTAGCGTTAGCTAAGCTAAGGTTTAGGGGTCAGGGTTAAGCTTAGTGTTAAGTTTAGGAGTTAGATTAAAGGGTTAGGGGAAGGGTTAGCTAACTTGCTAGGTAGTTTCAAAGTAGCTAAAAAGCACTAAGTAGTTGAAAAGTTTCTAAAATGCTAAAGTTGTCCGTGATGACATTCAAACTTGCAACCTCATGATCGCTAGAAATTTGCGTTATACGCCCACCCATCCAACCACCCTACTTAATTAACCACCTGTCTTAGTAACCATACCAAACGTAACATACAGGATTTACATCTAGTCTATGAGACCAGGCTGGTTATCCAATGTTGCAGTGCTGCACCCGCTAATGTCTTGTGGCCATGAAATACAAGTCCTCCAGGTAATAGTGAAAGGAAGATCTGGGTAAAATACATTTGAGGAGCTCCAAGGTAATCGGACCAATGTATAATGCATTAAGATGAATAAATAAGTCATAAAGGGATACACTGTAACTAGGTGAAACAGAGAGAGAGACAAACACCCGGAAGAGTTCAAACAGTAAGCAGTAACAAACCAAAAACAGATACGCTGACAAAAATCACAGTAACAAAATATTTTATGAAAAGATGTGTTTTCTACTTTATATTATGGACCAAAACCTTGTATTTACTTGATAATACAGTAATTACATAGGTTGGTAGTGCAACTACATTGTAGGTATATGTTGTACACAGTTTAATATCACCAAACTCGTGGAACTGGTGTGGTAGTGCCGCTCCAGGCCTGGAGTTGGAGAACTTTGCAGTAGAGGCAAGGCCCAAGGGAACAGCACAACCACCCACTCCTTCTGCGACCCCCAGAGTCAGACCAACAAACAAACCAACGACGGCCCCCCACGGCCCCCCAGTGCTCACCCCTTCGGACCTTCCCCAAACACGTGCAACAAACGGGGCCTCCAGGGCCAGAATATCAATGGATTTCGAATGCCTTAGGAGGAGAAATGTAACAGTATTACTTTGTGGCCAACAGGTCATATGACACGGATGGAGAGTGAGAGGATGATGAGGTTGGGTCCAATGCGCTTACGCGACTTCCTCTCCTACACGTGTTGCCTTTGGATTGATTCCTTCTTGTAAATGTTTTGTGGCATTCCATCATATTAGGGGCTCCCGAGTGGTGCACCGGTCTAAGGCACTGCATCTCAGTGCTAGAGGTGTCACTACAGACCCTGTGTTATAGCTGTCGCTCTCCTCATCCTCAGATGAGGTGAGGAGAGAAGGATCTTCGGACCAAAATGCGGAGTCAGGGAAATATGCCATCTTTATTTATTTACAACGATGAAGATGGTAACACGAAACAAAACAAAACACTTTCAAAACTTACAAAATAACAAAACGACGTAGAACGGAACCTGAACATAAACTCACATGACAAACGTAAACTCACGAACAGGAACGGACATCGAAACATACGAACAGCCAAACAGCCCCGATAGTGAATAACATAGAACACAACGAAGACATCACAGGGGACAATCACCCACAAACAAACAGTGAGAATGCCCTACCTAAATATGACTCTTGATTAGAGGAAAATGCAAACCACCTGCCTCTAATCAAGAGCCATACCAGGCAAACCGAAACCAACATAGAAACAGATAACATAGACTGCCCACCCAAAACACATGCCCTGACCATAAACACATAAAAACTAACATAAATAGGTCAGGACTGTTACAGTACCCCCCCCCCCAAGGTGCGAACGCCGGGCGCACCAGCACAAAGTCCAGGGGAGGGTCCGGGTGGGCAGTTGACCACGGTGGTGGTTCCGGTTCAGGACGCTGTCCCCGCACCACCATAGTCACTCCCCTCTTCATTCTACCCCTTCTACTGACCACCCTAACACTACCTTCCCCTAAATAAACAGCTAACACCGGGACAAGGGGCAGCACCGGGACAAGGGGTAGCACCGGGACAAGGGGCAGCACCAGAACAAGGGGCAGCACCAGGATAAGGACCATCACTGGAATAAGGGGCAGCACCGGGACAAGGGGCAGCACCGGGACAAGGGGCAGCACCGGGACAAGGGGCAGCACCGGGACAAGGGGCAGCACCGGGACAAGGGGCAGCACCGGGACAAGGGGCAGCACCGGGACAAGGGGCAGCACCGGAACAAGGGGCAGCACCGGGACAAGGGGCAGCACCGGGACAAGGGGCAGCACCGGGACAAGGGGCAGCACCGGGACAAGGGGCAGCACCGGGACAAGGGGCAGCACCGGGACAAGGGGCAGATCCCGGCTGAAGGACTCTGGCAGGTCCTGTTTGGACGGCTCTGGCAGGTCCATGCAGGCTGACGGCTCTCGACGCTCATGGCAGACTGACGGCTCTCTACGCTCATGGCAGGCTGACGGCTCTCGACGCTCATGGCAGGCTGACGGCTCTCGACGCTCATGGCGCTCTGACGGCTCTGGCTGCTCATGGCTCTCTGACGGCTCTGGCTGCTCATGGCTCACTGACGGCTCTGGCTGCTCATGGCTCTCTGACGGCTCTGGCTGCTCATGGCTCTCTGACGGCTCTGGCTGCTCATGGCTCGCTGACGGCTCTGGCAGATCCTGTCTGATTGGCGGCTCTGGCAGATCCTGTCTGATTGGCGGCTCTGGCAGATCCTGTCTGGTTGGCGGCTCTGGCAGATCCTGTCTGGTTGGCGGCTCTGGCAGATCCTGTCTGGCGGGCGGCTCTAGCGGCTCCTGTCTGGCTGACGGCTCTAGCGGCTCCTGTCTGGCGGATGGCTCTGTAGGCTCATGGCAGACGGGCGGCTTTGCAGGCTCATGGCAGACGGGCGGCTTTGCAGGCTCCTGGCAGACGGATGGCTCAGATGGCGCTGGGGAGACGGATGGCTCAGATGGCGCTGGGGAGACGGATGGCTCAGATGGCGCTGGGGAGACGGATGGCTCAGATGGCGCTGGGGAGACGGATGGCTCAGGCCGGATATGGCACACTGTAGACCTGGTGCGTGGTTCCGGAACTGGAGGCACCGGGCTAATGATAAGCACCCTCCTACTAGTGCGTGGAGCAGGGACAGGGCACACTGAACTCTCAAAGCGTACTCTATACCTGGTGCGTGGTACCGGCACTGGTGGCACCTGGCTGAGGGCACGCACCTCAGGACTAGTACGGGGAGAAGTGACAGTGTGTACAGGACTTAGGAGACGCACAGGTGGCTTAGTGCGTGGGGCCGGAACTGGAGGCACCGAACTGGATACACGCACTATAGGGAGAGTGCGTGGAGGAGGAACAGGGCTCTGGAAATGCACTGGTAGCCTAGTGCGTAGTTTAGGCACTGTAGGTACTAGGCTGGGGCGGGGAGGTGGCGCCGGAAATACCGGACCGTGCAGGCGTACTGGCTCTCTTGAGCATTGAGCCTGCCCAACCTTACCTGGTTGAATGCTCCCGGTCGCCCTGCCAGTGCGGCGAGGTGGAATAGCCCGCACTGGGCTATGCAGGCGAACCGGGGAAACCATGCGTAAGGCAGGTGCCATGTATGCCGGCCCGAGGAGACGCACTGGAGACCAGACGCGTTGAGCCGGCCTCATGACACCTGGCTCAATGCCCAATCTAGCCCTACCAGTGCGGGGAGGTGGAATAACCCGCACCGGCCTATGCACACGTACAGGAGACACCGTGCGCTCTACTGCGTAACACGGTGTCTGCCCGTACTCCCGCTCTCCACGGTTAGCCTGGGAAGTGGGCGCAGGTCTCCTACCTGCCCTTGGCCCACTACCCTTTAGCCCCCCCCCAAGAAATTTTTGGGAGTTACTCACGGGCTTTTCGGGCTTCCGTGCAAGACGTGTCCCCTCATAATTCCGGTTACGAGCTTGAATCTCCGGCTTCCATCCACGTCTCCTAGCTGCCTCCTCATACCAGCGCCGCTCCGCCTTCGCTGCTTCCAATTCCTCCTTTGGACGGCGATATTCCCCTGGTTGAGCCCAAGGTCCTCTACCGTCCAAAATCTCCTCCCAAGTCCAAAAGTCCTTATTGCTCCGTCGATTTCTCCCATACCGCTTGGTCACATTTTGTTGGTGGGTGATTCTGTTATAGCTGTCGCTCTCCTCATCCTCAGATGAGGTGAGGAGAGAAGGATCTTCGGACCAAAATGCGGAGTCAGGGAAATATGCCATCTTTATTTATTTACAACGATGAAGATGGTAACACGAAACAAAACAAAACACTTTCAAAACTTACAAAATAACAAAACGACGTAGAACGGAACCTGAACATAAACTCACATGACAAACGTAAACTCACGAACAGGAACGGACATCGAAACATACGAACAGCCAAACAGCCCCGATAGTGAATAACATAGAACACAACGAAGACATCACAGGGGACAATCACCCACAAACAAACAGTGAGAATGCCCTACCTAAATATGACTCTTGATTAGAGGAAAATGCAAACCACCTGCCTCTAATCAAGAGCCATACCAGGCAAACCGAAACCAACATAGAAACAGATAACATAGACTGCCCACCCAAAACACATGCCCTGACCATAAACACATAAAAACTAACATAAATAGGTCAGGACTGTTACACCCTGGTTCGATTCCAGGCTGTATCACAACCGGACGTGATTGGGAGTCCCATAGGGCGGGACACAATTGGCCCAGTATTGTCCGGGTTTGGCCGGGGTAGGCCGTCATTGTAAATAAGACTTTGTTCTTAACTGACTTGCCTAGTTAAATTAAGGTTAAATACCAGGGAGTCATTTCAATAGCAGAGGGTCTTGGCTTGGTGGTCCTTTCTAGTGACTCTTTGGTGGCAGATTGAGCCAGTAACCGAAAGGTTGCTTGTTCAAATACCCGAGCCGACAAGGTGAAAAGTCTGTCGGTGTCCTTGAGAAAGGCACTTAACCCTAATTTGTTCCAGGGGCGCCATACTACTATGGCTGTAAAACTGCATATATCCGGTGTATGTGACAAAACATTTTATTTTATTTGTATTTTTTAGTGTAGAGAAAAAGTGGTGGAGGATAACTTCCTTAATACCCTCACAACCTCCCTCATTGGCTTTGTTAACATGCTGTGACTGCCATTTACAGGATGAATTCTGCTAAAGCACAGAAAAACGCCACATCAACATTTTAGAGCATCTCAGGATTAAATGTTTTTCAGGATTCAGTATGTGGAACACACAAACACTCTCTCTAACACAAACACATTCTCTCTCTCTCACACACACACACACACACACACACACACACACACACACACACACACACACAGTACTCTAGGCTATTTTATAACAAGCTTTTCTGACCCATCATGTTGACGAAGGCGGGTGGGCAGTGCTGTGCACTACACCATCCCATGTCCCCCGCACTGCCCTCGTTCTGCATGCCATGACAGATGTACAAAAGACATGGCCGTGTGCCAGGCCCTAATCTCTTTTGTAAAGACCATACAATGATGATCCCCTGCATGGGGAAGTTATTTGAATAGTGCATTATTATGGTAATTCATTCCAAACCATTCTAGCAACTGCGTCCTAGCAGGTTGTTTATCTTAGTTTTTATTCTGAATGCTGTTTTTGCATTTACCGTGAGAAAGTAAATAAATAGGGCTTATATATAGCGATCAGGCTTTGTCTCTTTAAATGTCTGTCCGGGTAGCCTAGAATTTCAACTAGAGCAACAGATGAAAAAAAACGAATTACTTCACCTTTGCCAAAAATAATTTAAAGCAAACTATAAGTATTTTGTTACCTGTGTATCCAGCATCATCATCATCATCTTCTTCTTGGATTCATATCCCCTTCCTTTTCTTTTTCCTGGCAAATCTCGACGCGTCGTGAGGCACTCCTACAATAAAACTCTCCCCATTTCGAGCGAAACAGCCAAAAACCCACTGACGGCGCACTTGAAACGTGTCGAATTCCCCGTGACTGTAGTAGCCTAATGCTCGTGGCTTGTACAGTGCAATATCCTCGGAGTACAACAGCGGTGTCCAGGTGTGTTATCAATTCCACCTCTGTTGATGGCACTCACTAAAAATCAGACTTTAAGCATTAAAAAAGCTTCTCGCACTTGAAAGTTAAGAAAAATATCCTCAGTAATGGAAAAGACACTTGTTTCAAATCAAGTGGGCCACATATGGTTTCTATTCAGGGTGATAAACCCGCGGTCCGATTTTTTGTCCAGGAATTTGTGGCGGAGCTTGGACAAATAACATTGAGAAAATAGAAAAATAGATCACAGTGGGACAATTTAGAATAAAAAACAAACGGCCATCATCACTTCATGCATGGATAGGCCATATATTCATATGACAGTTATATGCTGTATCTATAGTTACATTTTAGTAATGTATCTGACGCTATTACTTAGAGCCACTTACAGGACGAATTAAGGTTACGTGCCTTGCTCAAGGGCACACCGACAGATGTTTCACCTAGTCGCCTCGGGGATTCGAACCAGCGACTTTTCTGGTACCTGCCCCCCTATCTGTGTGCAACGGGATGTTTGCTTGGTTCGAAAAATAAATCTCGATTATATCGAGGTTGCTCCCTTTAAATTCTCATTTAGATATTAATTTCATTTGACACTTGAAGACCAGGTGGAATGGATACGATCCCGATAGACACAATAATTCAATGTTTGCCTTGAAAGAAATATGTAAAAGTCAGTTACATTCTGAAATATGAATAAAAAAACGGCATAGGGCTATAAATCAGCGATATCCATGTACAATTCAATTGATATTCTCTCGCAGCCACTCCACCTCATAACATGATGCTGAAGGCACAGATGGATGACAGGGCGATCCCGATTTCTGGGTCATGTTTTCCTATTGCATTTTTCTCGACAAGATGCCATCACATTTTATGATTTTGTATTGGATATGATCCAACCATTAGCCTATAGTCATTATAATAATACAATTAATAAGCCCAACATGTATTTTCAGAGCTGGGTGCTCCCCATGTCGATATATGTATATCCAGAGGCTCCCGTTTCTATAATTATCCCAGTGTCTCCTTCATCAAAATATTCTCCTGACACAAAATGGATGGTCTCTCCAATGTCTTGCTTTTTCATATTCTTCTCTGAGCAGGCTCCTTCGGGGTGTGTGGAATCCGTGTCATATCCCTCCTTCATATGCCTCTGAGGTGTTGGCTGTTCCGTTGTGAAAAAAATACTAACCCCATAAATAGCATGGTGAGAAGCGAGTCCTGTCTCAGCCAAGCAGACGCATTAAAATACAGAACGAGAAAGGTGGACATGTACAAATAAACGACAAAAATCACTGGCATCCACAACGCACGTTAGCAAACGAAATTGGAATGCTTCGGTACCCACGAGCTGTTATTGACGAGGCTGGGATGCCTGTGTCTTGGGATTTTCCTCAATTTCGCAGCATACCCTGCGCCGGAGTGGATTGTCATTTCTGAGCCCCGAAGCAGGCATAAAACCATTCATTCTCAAAATTGTCCAAGTGTTGTTCCTTGGTGTAGTCCCGTCGGGCAGAATAATCAGTCGATCTCTCCCCGCCAGCCGGTTGTCGATGAGATGAAGAACAGAGGGAATACGGACAAACCTCACGACCCACTCGCGCTGAATTCTGCGTGCGCAGCCAGCCAGGGCAGATTTGACCTCAATCTGAAATAGCTACATTACAGACATGAATATAATCTATATTGGGTGCCTGCTGTAGTCTACTGTAGCTGTCACCAAAAGCTCAAAGCCGGCATTAAAAACAAATGTGATCACATAGCCTAGTATGAGGCCTTCGTGACAACATATGATAGCCTAGACTGGTGTGCAAATGTATCGTAGATAAAAATGTAGGCTATTTAGTCAAATACAATACTGAGCCACACACTGGCCCTATGTTTGTCAAATAACTAACATTTATTTTACGGAAATTATAAATAGTTATATTCCTCTCTTTAAAGCCCTTGGTGTTTAGCTCGTGTGAGAGACAGGTAGAATATACAGAATATTCCCGTGATGCCTGGTCTGGCAGATGCGACAAGACTCCTCGTAATCCGCTACGATTTCGGCTTTCCCAAATCAAACATAAGACTGATATTTTGTAATATTGACAAATTCAACATGGGCCTACTATAAAACGTTGACAACAACCTATCATCGCTTACAGAGGAAAAATAATCATGGGCACCAAGTGGTCCTATTGTGCAATTAAGGGAGGGGTTTCCATGGAAACAAGCTGCTGAAAGCTCCGTACCCAAGCCAAGTATAATATCCAGTGATGCTGTACCACTATGGGGCAAGATTTCTAAATTCTGGAACTCATTGTATATTTTTAACAATCATTCAACCATATGTTGAATGAACCATATTTTTACCAATCATTCAACCATAGTCCCATCATCAAGGTTCAGATATTTATACGAAATAGCCTAAGTATTTGAATCATCATTACAAATGTAACCGTGATTAATTTAATTCAAAGTAATACTTTTTCAAGACAGGTCAAAAGCAGAACATAAATAGTGAAAACGTCCAATACAATTGACAGAATCTCACAATTATTTGATTTAAACCACCATTGAAATATTTATTGTGCAGTTGCAAACACTGTAAAAAACAGTATAGAACTCCAATACTAAGATACTGTATATACCAATACAAAAACGTAGTCATGCAAAAAAACAAGAGAAGAGTGTCATACAGACAGACACGCATACACACACAGCATACACTTATGCATACGAACAAACACACACGGTTCATAAAGAGTTCAACTGTTTCAGATGAAAAAACATAGAGCAGAGTACACATGAAAAACATAGAGCAGAGTACACATGAAATACATAGAGCAGAGTACACATGAAAAATAACTTATCAGATGTGGACGCTTCCTATCCCAGCTCGAAAAAGCTACTTCAGTTTACAACATCCCTTAGACCAATGCTGGCCATGGTTAATATTTTTTAACATGGTAGCAATACAAATGTTACATTGTAGCAATAAGATAATCATTAGAAAGAGACAGAGTAAAGATTGATGTAAATAACCAGAGACTGGTGTTTCCCGCCACACAAATATATAATAAGTTAGGAGAAAAGTTATTTATCTGCTACACATTAATTCTGACTCGCTTTCTCACCATCCCACCCTTGTGTGACTGTCCTTGTCTATCAGTGTTTTGTTACTTGTCATGTTTTTTGTGGACCCAGGATGAATAGCTGCTGCCTCTGCAAAAGCTAATGGGGATCCAAAATCCCCCCCCCCCAAAAAAAATACAGCAAAATGTAAACAAAAAAGACAAATCATGCTTTCTTGCATTTGTTGTTCAGGCACATGAGATGAGTGAAAAAAGCAACAACAAAAAGTACTGCTACACCTTTACAGATTTGTAGAGCACTCCTTACTAGGGGTTTGAGGTCAATTTATGACCTGAATTGAGTGAATTAAATTGGAATTCATGGTTTTGTCCTTTCAGCTCTGTGAACACGAGGTCGGAGCTAGGGCAAGGCGCTAGCATGTTTTGCATGTCAGCAATCAAGTTGTCAATATATATAACTTTTAAAATACAGCCGGTGTGATGCCTTTTTTTTATCATACCAGCTGTATTTCTGTATATTGAAAGTTATACATCTTGAAAACTTGATTGCTGACATGCAAAACATTTTTAGGACTATATCAAAAATGGACTAATGAAACAAATACCAAAATATAGTTTCGTGGTGGAATTTTCCTTTAAGGAGAGGGAGGAGACATCACATGGAAAGGAAGTGATTTAGAAGCTTTGGAACTCAGCCAGTCCCTCAAATTCACCAGGGAAGATGCAGTTGGGATTAAGTCTCCCTTGGCTAAGAGCCCTTAAAGCACAGACAATCGATCTAAACATGACACCTCTCTTTTCCCTCCTATTTCACAAGATATTAAACAGAAGGGGTGAGAGGAAGCAGTTTGTATCAGAAACCTTGCTGTGCCAGGCAAGTGGACACATGCTACAACCCCATGCTGCTACTCACCACGGTCACCAACTACCCACAATGCACTCTGATAAATATGGTTGTTGGATGAGAGGAGCGACCATTTTGTTCCCAGTCAGTCAACCAATCAGAATCATCATGACTGTAAACAAAAATACTGTTTCTACAGTTTTCCACCGGAAACCGTTTGACTGGTAGCACGTCTCTCATGTAAAGGATTTTAGAGAGTTACCACGAGAGAAGCTGAACTTTCTGACCTGTCAGTTGTCTACAAATTCACTATGATGCCCATTACCAAGAACCAGATGAACCAAGTTCACATGCCTTTATTTTATTTTGCGAAAGCAAATCAAAATCAACTTTGAAAATGGTGGGACTACTATTGTTCTGCTTTACTTAACCCACTTGTCTGCTAAACAATGACACCATCTTTGTGGTGGGTGTAGCCAATATAAACCTCATAAATCTTTTAATACTTTTCAAAATATTGTTTTTCTTCCTGGCCTAGCCTACAGACTTCAGAGCTCTGCAGCGAAGAGCCTGCGTCCCATTCTCTCCCCTCTTACACTGCTTCACGCCCCCACATGTTTCTTCTGCCAGCGTGCTCCGCTCCCTTTTCATCAGATGCAGAGCCATTGGTGACCTCACCTTACAAAACCAATATGGATGGAGGAAACACCCCCATGTGTTACTAATAACCCCACACTGCTGGGGCTACATTAAACCACAGCACTGAGGGGGTGGAGAACGTGAGAGTGGAAAGAGAGAGTTGGACAGAAGGGAGGAAGGGAGAGAGATGGACAGAAAGAGGAAGAGAGAAGAATGGGAGAAATGAGGGAAAGCAACACGGGGAAAGGGTGTAAAGTAAAAACTGTACTTGTTGCGCACTTGGCATTTATTATAAAAGGGCCTGAAAATACACAAAGAAGAACCCTTAGAGAATATGGCTACACGTAGCATTGTCAAATTCCTGATGTAATCACTTTACAGATTTATATAATCGCCACTGGCAACAATGCATTGTTGTCCTTCCACATTTTAAGACAATGAAGGATATGTCAAATCAGAGCACAACACGCTGGACAATTTACATTGTTGCCCTGTGTAGAAGTGGCATGACAAAGATTCATCTGACACCAAGGACAATGTGGTGCGAGTAACAAACAGACAACAAAAGACTGTTCAGCCATGTTAAATTCAACGGAGGAAAAATGTTACAGAAAAAGCCATCGACATGCAGGATTACAAAATATATTCTTATATTTCATGATGACTATGCATTCTCCCTATCTAGCCCTGTTATTCTCAAGTCCACAATTATAGTAGCTTTTTGCCACATAGGATTTGCTGTCTACCGTCAAATGGTTGGCAGAGATGAGAGACCAGAGGCAGTGAGCTGCTTTCTAAAACAGTCTCAATATAGCTGTAAAACAGATAGTTTGTGGTCCAAAAATTGAATGTCTGCTGGATGAGAAACAGAGCGATATGATAAGAGGGAGAATGGCAGTGTATGGCGGTTGGCAGGCTGACTGTGGCACGGGGCCTACTGTCTTGCTGCTAGCCCTATCCTGGACAAGCCCTCAAAATCACAGGGCAAGGAGGGGAGGAAGAGGTGGGAGAAAGGCAAGAGCCACGTAAAAATGGAAAATGAAAAAAAGGAAAGGAAAAAAATTGTGATAGAGCAAGACAAGAATGAGAAAATGTTAGAGAACCATAAACCATTCATCATTGACAACAAACGTTTGTGTATCACAGGAAGACAAGATTTTCCTTCTTTGTCATTACTGAACCTTCAAGGGGGGATTTTCACTGTTTATATACATTTATTAAAGGTTCAATGCAGCTGTTTTTTTTGTTTCCCCCCCCACATCACTATCAAATAATTTCTAGGTAACAATTAAGTACCTTACTGTGATTGTTTTCAATTAAAATGGTCAAAAAGAAAAAAATTGCTTCTTAGCAAAGGGCAATTTCTCAAGCAAGAATTTGGCTAAGACTGTCAGGGAGTGTTCTGAATAGGGAGGGGGAACTGAAAACGAGTTGTTATTGGCAGAGAGGTTTGGAAATCTTTCTTATTGGTCTATTAATCAATTCACCACATGGTGATGTCACCATGGAAGGCCAAAACTCCCTCCCACCTAAACAAGCTGAAATTTCAGGAAGTATTTTCAAACAGCTTACACTAAAAGGGCATTATCATAATTTTCACAATGTCAGTATGAATCCAACCTCGGTGTGGAAATATATATAAAACACAGGCATATCAAGTTTTTGACTGCACTGGGCCTTTAAAATCAAGACATGATTATAGACACACTGATCGACCAAGCCAAGTCGTTTGAAGTAGGAGTGTTCCCGTTTCATTCAGAGTGTGTCAAAATACTCAGCACAGTATCTCTTACTACCTCACTTTAGTACAATAAAGCCACATTGAACCATTGCTAGTCACAGACTGTCAATTTGTACCAATTCCTGTCTAAGCAATTTTTCAGTAGGAAGATACCATCTTGTTACTGAAATAGTGTTAGAATGTAGACTAATACCATCTTGTTACTGAAATAGTGTTAGAATGTAGACTAATACCATCTTGTTACTGAAATAGTGTTAGAATGTAGACTAATACCATCTTGTTACTGAAATAGTGTTAGAATGTAGACTTATACCATCTTGCTACTGAAATAGTGTTAGAATGTAGACTAATACCATCTTGTTACTGAAATAGTGTTAGAATGTAGACTAATACCATCTTGTTACTGAAATAGTGTTAGAATGTAGACTTATACCATCTTGCTACTGAAATAGTGTTAGAATGTAGACTAATACCATCTTGTTACTGAAATAGTGTTAGAATGTAGACTAATACCATCTTGTTACTGAAATAGTGTTAGAATGTAGACTAATACCATCTTGTTACTGAAATAGTGTTAGAATGTAGACTAATACCATCTTGCTACTGAAATAGTGTTAGAATGTAGACTAATACAATCTTGCTACTGAAATAGTGTTAGAATGTAGACTGAAGCCTCGCGAGTGGAGCAGTGGTCTAAGACACTGCATCGCAGTGCAACAGTAGCTTTGCCACTAGAGATTCTGGGTTTGAGTCCAGGCTCTGTCGCAGCCGGCAGCGTCCTGGGAGACCCATGGGGTGGCTCACAATTGGCCCAGCGTCGTCCGGGTTAGGGGAGGGTTTGGCCTGCAGGGATGTCCTTGTCCCATCGCGCACTAGCGACTCCTTTGGCGGGCCGGGCGCAGTGCACGGTCGCCAGGTGTACAGTATTTTCTCCGACACATTGGTGCTGATGGCTTCTGGGTTAAGTGAGCATTGTGTCAAGAAGCAGTTGGTTGGGTTGTGTTTCGGGGGACGCACGGCTCTCGACCTTCGCCTCTCCCGAGACTGTACGGGAGTTGCAGCTATGAGACAATTGGAGACCATGAAATTGTGGAGAAAAATATGTAAAAAAAAAAAAGAAGAAAAGAATATAGACTGATACCATCTTGGCACTGAAATAGTGTTAGAATGTAGACTGATACCATCTTGCCACTGAAAGGGATGGTGATACTTGGAATTTCTAGGGAATGCTAATAAAACTGAAACGCAAACAGTAAAAAGGTAACTGTTGTATCATTCTCACAATATTGATGAAAACAAAGCAAGTCATTATCTGTGTACTTTAAAGTATCACATTATTATGCAGGTCCTACTGTTTGAAAAGGTAAATACATTTCAAGGGTGTCTTAGCTTTGTGGTAAGTGTTAGCGTTAAAAAAAATAAAAAAAATCTTATCTGTCAACTCCATTATGTGAATACATAAATGTTATCATCATAGCCTTTCAATGTCAGTCATTTATCCATGATAAATACTCAGCTACTATTGTCAATCATTTGTTCTCTGTAATAATCTTACAATATGCAGAGCAAAATGTGTTATGCTTCATTTACCAGATGTCATTCATGTTTAATGTATCCTGGTTTATTCTGGCCACTCAATGCGAACAGAGATAGGTCAAAATATATTATTAAAAAATGAATGCCCAATTGAATTGATTTGTTTGCTTAGTGATGCCCTCACGTCAAAAGCAACCTTATCATCGTCATCAATGTATCAATTTCAGTTAGGTTAGTGGGTTGGACGGCAAGTAGCCTAGTGGTTAAGAGCGTTAGGACAGTAACCAAAAGGTCGCTGGTTCGAATTCAGAATGTGATAACTCTGCCGATGTGCCCTTGAGCAAGGCACTTAACCCTAATTGCACCTGTAAGTCGCTCTGGATAAGAGCTTCTGCTTCATGACACACCCAAAAAATTATAAAACAAGTTTCACATCCCATTGGTTTGACAGCAAACATACATTAATATTAGCGATTCCATAGACACAAAATCAGGTTACAACCAGCTATAAACTGTCCAGACGTGTAGCTCATGTGTGTAGAGTAAATATCTGAGCACGGTCATGAAAACGGAGAGAGGATGCTTGCGTTGAGGCCCAATGTCATAACAATCTATACTTTAAAGCAAACCCTGTGGCAACATTTTTTGTTGTTGTTGTGGTTAGTCTTTACAAGGTAGTATTATATTTCATCTTAATGATAAAAAAAAAAACTTCACTTAAGACAGTAAAAAAAAAAGTTATTCCCAACCCACTAAAAAGAAACACCCTGAAAAAACCCCAAGGAGTGTTATATTAGCCCTGGCAGACTTTATAATGATGCTTCTGTTGTAATCGTTACTGTATTTCTCTGCTTCATATATGTAGATTTGTACACTTTTTTTCAAGTGTTCAGTGCAAAAATAAATAGCTTGAGGCCACACACACTCCCAGTGGAAAAACTGTCAGGCTGTGAGAGTGAAACGACAAGCCTAAGTACTGAGTTTGGTTTCTCCTACCAACCTTGCACCAACCCGGCGCCAGGTGTCTTCCTCTCCCTCCTTTGTTGTGCCCAGGGTTATCAGTTTAATGGTGCATCCTCCCCTCCCCAACCAAGGGAGGGAGAAGGGAGGTAGGGGTGGCTATGACCCGTCCTGAAGCTCCTTGGCCTTGGCCAGGATGGTGTGAACATCTGAGATGGGGTAGTCCTGAAGAAGACCAGAGACAATCAGCTAAAACGTCAAGTAAAACCACCTTAGTCGCCTAAAACATTACCTAATTTGGCCCCACTGTATTTGAATAGATACTTTCAGATGGTCTTACCTGCAGCAGTCTCATGTTGATCGTGAAGTCTCCCGCCAGCAACTGATCTCGAATCAGTCTGAAACCACACAGGACAGGCATGCTAATCAGAACAGAAATAACAAACAATGCATATCATATGGTAAGATGCAGACACGTATCTTACTAGTATCCAATTCCACCCTAATCCTATCCAATTCCACCCAAATTCAAGTGAATTGCATTCTTGCATTCTTGTCCATGTTCAATTCAACAGACTTGGGGAATTGGGGCTGGGGTCAATCTGGGGTTAGGGGTGTTCCAGCCCAGAGGGCTGTGGTTCGTGGCTAGGGAGGACATACGGGAACTCACACGAGCATGGCGCAGCAGACCAGGATGAGGAAGTTGAAGCGGTCCTGGTCGGAAAAGAGCGTGTCCCAGATGCGGATGACGTCGGGCAGGAGGAACTCCTGAGACAGCAGCAGGGTCAGCCAGCGGAAGGTGAAGTACTGAGGCTTGATGTTCTGCTCCTGCTGTTAAAAAGAAGGGAGTTAGGGGGTTGAAAGATTGAACTAGCCTCCATAATAACTACAAACATCATAAGATTATACCCCTAAATGAATTCATCAAATGAAGTGTTGGTTTTGATTAGGAGTTGAATGGGGAAAATTAATAGGTAAACAGATCAAATGTGTTAACCCCCCTATACCACTCCCCCCCATATCCCAATGAACTTGTATCCTTTCAGAGCCGTGAAGACGACTCAACAGGGGCCCAGGGAAAGTGCATAGGGATGGCTTTGGGACTGGGCCCAGGAGTCCCTCGCTCACCAGTTTAATGTAGAGCTCCATGTCCTTCTCCTTGAGCATGGAGTAGACGCTCTCCATCTTGTAGGTGATGCCGCACTGTGAGTCGTCCAGACTCTTGATGAACATGTCCCGGTTCTCCGACATCAGGTTGGTGAAACAAAAGAAGGTGTCTGCCTCAGCGTGCTCTGATTGGTTGGACGGTCAATTAGTAAACCAGTCAATCAATCAGTCAATCGTGCCCTAACTAGTGTCAATTGTGTCTGTCTGTCTATATATGACAGACAATAAAATACTTCTAAATGGAGGTCAAGCAATAAATATCTGACAATTAGAAGTGATCGGGAAGAAGGGGGGGGTCCCTCATTTGTCCTCTAGCTGGCAGTGCTGAATCAGCTTGATCCATTCCATCACAGAACACCCAATCCATCACAGAACACCCATTCCATCACAGAACACCCATTCCATCACAGAACACCCATTCCATCACATAAGATTAGCACTCTGATGCAGAGACTAGTGCAATGGGACTATCAGAGAGAAGTTGCAGCAAATAGAGCTGATATTTGCCATTAATACAACAGAATAGTACTTTATTAGTCCATCTACACTACAGAGGCATCTTCTACTCTGCTCCCAAGACACCTCCACCCACCTCTCCACTTGTCGTTGGGGTCAGTAGCGAAGGTATAGTAGAGGGGTCCCACCACCTCGTTCATGCCCTGCACGTAGGCGATGCCCGGATTGAGCTTAGCGTAGATGAACAGGATGCGCTCCACCACCTCCCAGTGGGCCTCGCAGCCATTGGGCAGCACCTCGTACTCGTTGGAAGGGTACAGGTTGAGGGCCTTGCCCGGGGAGCTCACCTGAAGAGGGGGGAGGTAAAGAGGGGAAAGGGTGTGTAGAGAGGAGAGGGGAGAATGGGTAGGAGAGAGGGGGGGGGGGGGGGGTTAGGCCCAGTCCAAAAACAACCACTACCACCCGAGGCAGGCGCTTGTGTAGATCTGAACCGATTAGATGGGTATATGGACAACATTTCTACCATATTGCTTATCCACAAGCAACAGTTATCAAAGCAGCATGACAGCTCTCGCCTTGGAAGAAACGCATTGGCGAGGGGAATCCATAAAGATTGTAATTCAAATTCTAGTTAATTGTTATAGAATGTAAATGGACACACGCCGAATACACCCATAAGTCAAATAGGGTTATCAAGCCAATATCAGAGGGGTATACTACAAAGCAGAATCAATGAGCTAGCCAGCTAACTTCAATAAACAACCAGAAATAACTATTGATTTTCTAGTTCATTAAGAAAGCTAAACTTAGATGTGTTTTGTGTTGTTCGAGTTAATTACACCATGCCCATTTCAAACTCAAATTTAAAAAATAAATAAAATAATTTCAGAATATTTAGGCAAGTTAGCTGGCCAACTCATTGATCCTGCTTTGTAGTATCCCCCTTGCCAAACTTGCCGAGACCTTGCATACTCACCACTGCTTGTACATCGTGACCGCATTGCTTAAAGCAGACAAGTAGGGTGGGGGAATGAACATAACACAGGGTAGTAGAATCAGCACTACTGCCAACTGAATAGTGTTTTCCCTATTGTTACCTAAACAAGGTCACCCTGCCGCCTATGGGAGTGGAAGCATTGACAAATCAAATATTCTTGGATGCATATACAGTTTAGCAGGTGTTATGTCAGTTGCAGTGTAATGCATATGTTCCTAGTTCCTATTAATCAATGCAAACAAGCACAATAATACATTTTTTTTAATGATCAAATATTTTGAATAGCAGTAGATATACTGTATAAATAGTATGTAAACATTATTAAAGTGACCAGTGTTCAATGACTATATGTACAAAGGGCAGCAGTCCCTAAGATGCAGGGTAGAGTACCCGGTGGTATGCTACCGGCAGAGGGCAAGGTACTGGACGGAGGCAGTCTAGCGGTGACTGTTTAACAGTCTGATGGCTTTGAGATAAAAGCTGTTTATCGGTCTTTCGGTCCCAGCTTTGATGCACCAGTACTGTCTCCACCTTCTAGATGTCAGCGGGGTGGACAGGCTGTGGCGCGGGTGGCTGAGGTCCTTAGATGATCTTCTTGGCCTTCCTGTGACACCGGGTGCTGAAGATGTCCTGGAGGGCAGGCAGTGTGCACCAGGTTACGCGTTGGGCTGACTGCACCAGCCTCTGGAGAGCCCTGCGGTTGCGGACGGTGCAATTGCTCTACCAGGCGGTGATACAGCCTGACAGGATGCTCTCAATTGTGCATCTGTAAAAATTCCCGAGGGTCTAAGGAGCAAAGCCGAATTTCTTCACTGTCGGTGTGATCTGACCATTTCAGGTCCTCAGTGATGTGCACACCGAGGAACTTGAAGCTTTTGACCCTCTCCACTGGGGCACCATCGATGTGGATGGGGGCGTGTCGATGTGGATGTGCTCTCTCTGTTGTCTCTTGTAGTCCAGGATCAGCTTCTTCGTTTTGTTGACGTTGAGGGAGGTTATTTTCCTGGCAACACTCTGCCAGGGCAATCCCCTCTTCCCTGTAGGCTGTCTCGTCGTTGTTGGTAATCAGGTCTAACACCGTTGTGTCGTCAGCAAACTTGATGATTCAGTTGGAGGCGTGCGTGGTCACGCAGTCGTGGGTGAACAGGGAGTACAGGAGGGGATCAGTGTTTTGAGGATCAGCGTAGCAGAGGTGTTGTTGCTTACCTTCACCACCAGGGGTCGGCCCGTCAGGAAATCTAGGACACCGCTGCACAGGGCGGGTTTCAGACACAGGGCCCTGAGTTTAGTGATGCGCTCGGAGGGCACTATGGTGTTGAAGGCTGAGCTGTAGTCGATAAACAGCATTCTTACACAGGTATTCCTCGTCACATTTTGCATTTTAGTCATTTAGCTGACGCTCTTTTCCAGAGCGATTTACCGGAGCTATTAGGGTAAAGTGCCTTGCTCAAGGGCACGTCGACAGATATTTAAACTAGTCGGCTCGGTGATTCGAACCAGTAACCTTTCGGTTAGTGCACCAACGCTCAACTGCTAGGCTACCTGCCAAATGAAACAGACACATACACACACTCTCTCTGATGGTCAGACTCACGTTGGTGACCCCGCTGCGGTTGCGGTCCACGGTCTGGGCCTTGAGGGTGGTCTGTTCCACACGGCACCTGAGGGTCTCATAGTCATTCTGGGGGTCCAGGATCAGCTGGCAGGGGTAGTCTGTGGGCCACTGGAAGAAGGCCATGTCTGGGTACAGACGCCTGCCATTACAGAAATACATTAGTTAGTTAGCACTTAATAGTTATAATCCTCTTTGTTCCTTTGTGGAATAGAAGACTTCCTTCCATGAAAGAGAGCCACTGCTGCTGACCTTCTGCCTATTTAGAGATGGTATTCCATGACAGGCTACTGGAATACATTAATAGACTATTCATTAATGCTCGCCCCTGCTCTGGAGGACGAGTTACTTATAATACAAGGAAATATTCACTTCACAGTCAGCTAAAGAAGTGCCTAGCTTGTTGCCAAGCTACCTACCTGACATCTTTATCAATCTGCAGCAGCACCTCGTTGTCTCTGAAGTAGTTGTTCCACTTGCTCTCTGGGCTGGGGTTGAGAGGCTGAGAGATTGAAAGAAAGTCAGAAAGAAAAAATGTAAAATAATGTATGGGAAAATTCGGTGAAAGTTCCTGCGTATTAGCCGAGACAACCAAGCGGTGCGTATCAGAGTAGGAAATTGGTCTATTTTGGGGGGGTAAAGAAGGAGGGAGAGGAGGGACTCACGTGGTCCTCCATGGTCACGTCCTCTCTGGAGAGGCCCAGGTTGGCCTTAGCGATGCCGGGCTGGATAATCATCTCCTTCAGGAACTGGGAATAACCCTCCCTGTGGGCACAGAATTAAATACGGTTCTAAAAATTTTGTATCTCGACGCCTGTGGATTAACGCAAGAGTCAGGGACTATCGGAGGTCAGCTAATCCTAATCGTTTCATTTCAGGAGTTCAATTTGACCGACAATTAGACTTAGTGAAATTTACTAGACTCACCAAAATGACATCACCATGGACATGCTGCCATATTTCTTATACCAACAGAATTCTGAATTGACTTGGGGCCGTTTCGGGACGGGGCCATTCAAAGCATTCCAGGCAGGCTCAATCAAACAGTCAAAGGATTTCAATAATTCAGTGAGGAGGGAGCCAATAGAAGAAGCAGAATCTCCACCACCGTATCCCCTGTCCAGAGCTGACCCGATATAGCTGTCCTGAGCCGGGTGTGTTGTGTTCTAGTATGATATTTTAATAGGCCAGGTTCCATTATGAATCAGCTGGTGTCTAGGAATGCTTGGTAAAATCTAAAAAAAGATTCCCAAAGTAAACTCCAGCGAGACAGGGGGGATATACTTGACCAATAATTGGTTAGTTACCAAGGTATAATTCTGTCATTGATTAAAAGGATGAGATGGAAGGATATACAAAGTGGCTCAGTCTTGATCAGTTCAGGTTTTCATGCTCTATATAAAAAGGCCTCAAAGGACTGAGTCAAAAGTCACTACATCTAGAGATGGTTTCATTTTCTCTTTAACCATTCAGACTAGGGCTGGGAGATATATCGAATTAATTAGATTTTCCAAATGCCTGAATCAAGTTTCATATTTTTCGTTTTATGAGCGTTTATGACCGCTTGTTCTTATTTTGTCTTTTTGGTCTTGTCTCGTTCACTCCTTCTGTGCACCTACCCATTTACACCAGAGATCTTTATATAATGACGGGATGCTCATGTCTCCGCCCTAACAATGGTAATCGTTGTTCCAAAGGTGGGAAGGCAGGCGATAGATTTTTGCGAGAGTGAAACCTCTCGTTTTGCCTCTTTCATCCATCCCCTCCCCTTACACTCAACAAAGGTGAGAGATCACCTCTCTGACAAAGCGTTTCAACACGCTATTTGCATTTTAGGTTTGGTTCAACAGAAATCAGTCATATGGACACCAAAACATTTGGAGACATTATTTTACTATAATAGAGGAGAATTTAACCTTTCGAACCACACCTGTTTATGTTTCAACGACTCAAATTTAGACCAGAAACTACTAAAATTGATGTACCAATGAACATTCATTCTGGAAAATGTATGCTCAGTTTGATGAGCGTGCGCATTACGGTACCATGTATCGCTAGCAGCATTTTAGTCGAATAAAGATTGTTATGCTAGCTGTTTAGTCTGTGTTTTATACATGTGCAATAAGCATAAAACAATTATAAGGAATTTGCAACTTGTTCTCATTCTGAGAATTAAGGAAGGCCACTGGATTTCAACATCTGAACAAAGTGAACAGGCTAGCAATATATATATAATATATTCAGCCTAGGTATAATTTACCAAGCTCTGAATTCATTAGATTATTGCTGACTGTTTTAAATGCAGTGTATTTGACCTTAAATTGTACAACAAAGCTTATTAGGAGAAAAAAAGTAAATTGAGATACATTCAGAAAATATTCAGACCCCTTGACTTTTTCCACATTTTGTTACGTTACAGCCTTACTCTAAAATGGACTAAATTGTTTTTCCCCCTCATAAATCTACACACAATACCATGAGGACAAAGCAAACACAGTTTTTTAGAATTGTTGCAAATTTATAACAAATAAACTGAAATATGACATTCACATAAGTATTCAGACCCATTTACTCAGTATTTTGTTGAAGCACCTATGCCTGCGATTACAGCCTCAAATCTTCTTGGGTACCCTCCAAACTCATCATTAAGCTCAAGACCCTGGGTCTCGACCCCGCCCTGTGCAACTGGGTCCTGGACTTTGACGGGCCACCCCCACAACATCTCCACCCCGCTGATCCTGAACGCTGGGGCCCCACAAGCGTGCGTTCTCAGCCCTCTCCTGTACTCCCTGTTCACCCATGACTGTGTGGCCATGCACGCCTCCAACTCAAATCATCAAGTTTGCACACAACACAACAGTGGTAGGCTTGATTACCAACAACGACGAGAAGGCCTATAGGGAGGAGGTGAGGGCCCCCGGAGTGTGGTGTCAGGAAAATAACCCCACACTCAAAGTTAACAAAACAAAGGAGATGATCGTGGACTTCAGGAAACAGCAGAGGAGCAACCTCCTATCCACATCGACGGGACAGTAGTGGGGAAGGTGGAAAGTTTTAAGTTCCTCTGCGTACACATCACGGACAAACTGAAATGGTCCACCCACACAGACAGCGTGGTGAAGAAGGCGCAGCAGCGCCTCTTCAACCTCAGGAGACTGAAGAAATTCGGCTTGTCACCAAAAACACTCACAAAATTTTACAGATGCACAATCGAGAGCATCCTGTCGGGCTGTATCACCACCTGGTACGGCAACTGCACCGCCCACAACCGTAAGGCTCTCCAGAGGGTAGTGAGGTCTGCACAACGCATCACTGGGGGCCAACTACCTGCCCTCCAGGACACCTACAGCACCCAATGTCACAGGAAGGCCAAAAGGATCATCAAGGACAACAACCACCCGAGCCACTGCCTGTTCACCCCGCTATCATCCAGAAGGCGAGGTCAGTACAGGTGCATCAAAGCAGGGACCGAGAGACTGAAAAACAGCTTCTATCTCAAGGCCATCAGACTGTTAAACAGCCATCACTAACATTGAGTGGCTGCTGCCAACAAACTTACTCAAATCTCTAGCCACTTTAATATTTAAAAATTGGATGTAATAAATGTATCACTAGTCACTTTAAACAATGCCACTTTATATAATGTTTACATACCCTACATTACTCATCTCATATGTATATACTGTACTCTATACCATCTACTGCACCTTGCCAATGCCGCACGGCCATCTCTCATCCATATATTTATATGTACATATTCTTATTAATTCCTTTACACTTGTGTGTATGAGGTAGTTGTTATGAAATTGTTAGATTACTTGTTAGATATTACTGCACGGTCGGAACTAGAAGCACAAGCATTTCGCTACACTCACATTAACATCTACTAACCATGTATATGTGACCAATACAATTTGATTTGTACGACGCCAAAAGCTTAACACACCTGTATTTGGGGAGTTTGTCCCATTCTTCTCTGCAGATCCTCTCAAGCTCTGTCAGGTTGGATGGGGAGTGTTGCTGCACAAGTATTTTCCGGTCTCTCCAGATATGTTCGATCGGGTTCAAGTCCGGGCTCTGGCTGGGCCACTCAAGGACATTTAGAGACTTGTCCCGAAGCCACTCCAACATTGTCTTGGCAGTGTGCTTAGTGTTGTTGTCCTGTTGGAAGGTGAACCTTTGACCCCAGTTTGAGGTCCTGAGTGCTCTGGAGCAGATTTTCATCAAGGATCTCTCTGTACTTAGCTCCATTCATCTTTCCCTTGATCCCGACTAATCTCCCAGTCCCTGCCGCTGAAAAACATCCCCAAAGCATGATGCTGCCACCCCCATGCTTCACCGTAGGGATGGTGCCAAGTTTCCTCCAGACGTGACACTTTGCATTCAGGCCAAAGAGTTCAAACTTGGTTTGCCTTTTACTGAGGAGTGGCCAATCTGGCCACTCTACCATAAAGGCCTAATTGGTGGAGTGCTGCAGAGTGCTGTCTTTCTGGAAGGTTCTCCCATCTTCACAGAGGAACTCTGATGCTCTGTCAAAGTGACCATCGGGTTCTTGGTCACCTCCCTGACCAAGGCCCTTCTCCCCCGATTGCTCAGTTCGCTTTTAATGCTGTGTTCTTAGGGACCTTCTTGGTACCCTTACCCAGATCTGTGCCTGGATACAATCCTGTCTCAGAGATCTCCGGGCATTTCCTTCGACCTCGTGGCTTGGTTTTTGCTCTGACATGCACTGTCAACTGTGGGACCTTATATAAACAGGTGTGTGCCTTTCCAAATCATGTCCAATCAATTGAATTTACCACAGGTGGAATCCAATCAAGTTGTAAAAACATCTCAAGGATGATCAATGGAAACAGGATGCACCTGAGCTCAATTTCAAGTCTCATAGCAAAGAGTCTGAACACTTATGTAAATAAGCTATTTCTGTTGAATTTTTTATAAATTGGAAAAATGTTTTTTATTTTTTATTAAGGTTTTCGCTTTGTCATTATGGGGTATTTTGTGTAGATTGGTGAGGATTTGTATTTATTTAATCCATTTAAGAATAAGGCTGTAACGTAACAAAATGTGGGAAAAGGGAAGGGGTCTGAACACTGTCCGAAATCACTGTATATCGTGAATCTTCCATAAGTTTGAAAAAAGTACAAATATGAGTTTTGGGCCATATCGCACAGCACTATTTCAAACCGGTCTTGCAAGTGCACATATTTCTTACTCTGAACATTTCAATTAATTTCATCCTGTTGATAAATAATTGATGTCCACCAGTACTGGAGACGTTTTTACCTCTGCTTTTTGAGAAAGGAGTCCCACATCGTCTGGTCCAGAGGCAGGTAGTTAAGAAGGACCTGGAAACATGGAAGCAAGTCATCCGAAATAAGAATCCCAATCACTCACAGATAAGATTAGAAAAACAGGCTGAAACTAATACTAATGCTACATACTGTAGATGTCTATTAAAAGGGGTGGAGCAACTCACTTTCCAGCAAAGTGCACGGATGCCTCCTTCAAATGGGATACCTGAGAGAGAGATAGGAGGGTGGAGGAGAGAAGGAGGAATGACAAAAAAAAGATGAATACAGGACAAGATAAAGTGAAATAAGGAGACATAATAACAAAAACTTAGTAAAAACACATGAAAAAAATGACATTCTAGAGATTAAAGCAAAGTTTTTTCTCACCGCTGAAGCAAAGTTCCCGGAGTGCATTCAAGTCTAGCTTCTCTTCACTCAAGGCCACCTTGAATTCCTGGATCCTTTAATTGTACAAGAAAGGGAAAAATAACATCAATATAGGCTGTGGTGTAAGAAGCATACTGTGTGCTGCATTCATGTAAATCTTAAAATATACAGACATGGCTTAATGTCTCCCATGAAGAATAAGGAGGGACACATTCCCATAATGCCTCATTCAGATTATGCACATGCAGCAGACCGACAAACAGGAGAGGGTGTTGTAGGTGGGTAGACTCATATGATTATTTATCTATGAGAAGAAGGAAAGATGCAATCTACACAGGGCTGCACAGTTCCATGTGTTTACCTTATACATTCCCTGGGGCGTCATTCATGTGGCCATTAATGTGGCTAGAAAAGGAGGGGGTTCTGACCAATTGCCACTCCCCAGTAACTTGGTACCAATAGCCATAGACCCCCAGTACAACATAATTGATTTGTCCAACTTCCACCTCAAACAGCTGCTAAGGTAACAGTCTTTGAAATGCAAATTTACCAATACAACCTGCTCCAACTGTTCTTATGGTACAAAAAAGCATATTAAATGGAGGGACTTTGGCAGAATGCCCCTTTAATGGTTTGTAACACTTGAATTACTCATTAAATATACAGTACCGCCACTAGCTTATACGTGCAAACATCCTCCTGACAGCTGGACTGCATGGGTACAGTGATACCTATGTGAACTCATGATCAATGCGGACTGTCTGTCCTCCTGTCATGATCAGCTGACAATCAAGCCAAATCACAGGACCCATTGGTGTGGTGGTTGGGCTAAAAAATTTAAAATATATTTTTTATTTTACCTTTATTTAACCAGGTAGGCTAGTTGAGAACAAGTTCACATTTGCAACTGCGACCTGGCCAAGATATAGCATAGCAATTCGACACATACAACAACACAGAGTTACACATGGAATAAACAAAACATACAGTCAATAATACAGTACAAAAATAAGTCTATATACAATGTGAGCAAATGAGGTGAGATAAGGGAGGTAAAGGCAAAAAAAAAGGCCATGGTGGCGAGGTAAATACAATATAGCAAGTAAAACACTGGAATTGTAGATTTGCAGTGGAAGAATGTGCAAAGTAGAAATATAAATAATGGGGTGCAAAGAAGCAAAATAAATAAATACAGTAGGGGAAGAGGTAGTTGTTTGGGCTAAATTATAGATGATCTGTGAGCTGCTCTGACAGCTGGTGCTTAAAGCTAGTGAGGGAGATGTGTTTCCAGCTTCAGAGATTTTTGCAGTTCGTTCCAGTCATTGGCAGCAGAGGACTGGAAGGAAAGACGACCAAAGGAGGAATTGGCTTTGGGGGTGACCAGCGAGATATACCTGCTGGAGCGCGTGCTACGAGTGGGTGCTGCTATGGTGACCAGTGAGCTGAGATAAGGCGGGGCTTTACCTAGCAGAGACTTGTAGATAACCTGTAGCCAGTGAGTGGGTTTGGCTATGAGTGTGAAGCGAGGGCCAACCAACGAGAGCGTACAGGTCGCAATGGTGGGTAGTGTATGGGGCTTTGGTGACAAAACGGATGGCACTGTGATAGACTGCATCCAGTTTGTTGAGTAGAGTGTTGGAGGCTATTTTATAGATTACATCACCGAAGTCGAGGATCGGTAGGATGGTCAGTTTTACGAGGGTATGTTTGGCAGCATGAGTGAAGGATGCTTTGTTGCGATATAGGAAGCCGATTCTAGATTTAATTTTGGATTGGAGATGCTTAATGTGAGTCTGGAAGGAGAGTTTACAGTCTAACCAGACACCTAGGTATTTGTAGTTGTCCACGTATTCTAAGTCGGAGCCGTCCAGAGTAGTGATGTTGGACGCGCGAGTAGGTGCGGGCAGTGATCGGTTGAATAGCATGCATTTAGTTTTACTTGCATTTAAGAGCAGTTGGAGGCCATGGAAGGAGAGTTGTATGGCATTGAAGCTTGTCTGGAGGTTAGTTAACACAGTGTCCAAAGAGGGGCCAGAAGTATACAGAATGGTGTCGTCTACGTAGAAGTGTATCAAAGAATCACCAGCAGCAAGAGCAACATCATTGATGTATACAGAGAAAAGAGTCGGCCCGAGGATTGAACCCTGTGGCACCCCCATAGAGACTACCAGAGGTCCGGAAAACAGGCCCTCCGATTTGACACACTGAACTCTATCAGAGAAGTAGTTGGTGAACCAGGCGAGGCAATCATTTGAGAAACCAAGGCTGTCGAGTCTGCCAATAAGAATGTGGTGATTGACAGAGTCGAAAGCCTTGGCCACACTACCACTAACAGGAAAATAAGCATTGATTCTCCCAGAAGAAATCAAAATAGATTGGGGTTTATTGATTGTTGTGATTTAGCCCAAAAGTATTAAAGGCTTAGGCTATACAGCAGTGCTTAGGCTATACAGCAGGGCGTTGGCTAAAGCTGAACGCTCAGTGTTAGCTTATAGAAAGAGGTGCATGTAGAACTGACAGGGTTGGCTATACAACATCAGAGAGTTGTGTCCATCCTACTTAGCCTAGCTATATATGTGATGTTCTGATTTTGTTCTAACCTACTGAAGAGAACCAAAGCAAAAGCTATGATTTCAATCTAGTATGCCTTTCTCCTGTAATAGCTATTTATCTTTTTCCTGGACGGCTACATCCTGTTTGTCATGGCTCCCTCTAAAACTGCAGACAATCAGCAAAGTTGCTCGGCGCTATTCAAAGAGGAATACAGTTAATTTGTTTATTATCAAGCAACAGCCCTCACGAGACACCAGTCCTGACCTCAGATCACTAACTTCAATACTTGGCAAAAGTGCTTTGCTGTCACAATTAAACCCTAAAGTGGGTTGCCCTTCATAACATTGGATCTATTATCATAACATTGGATCCATTATTTTCCTGGAACAAGAAAGTTCAAAAGCAAAAAAGTGAATAGTAGCCTAAAAGCAAGGGAAGCTTTATAATTACTAGCCTGAGTTTGACAACATTTCAGCCATCACAGAAAATAGGTTACCATAGTAGGCATATGAAGTTTTATTTAGCCACAAATAGCAGGCCACTAAATAGATTCAAATCAAGTAAATGAGTGTGTCCTGCTTGAACTGCCCCTGTCTTACAAGAATTGAAAGGGATGTCCTGTCAGCATTTGCATTGTATAGGTCAAATGTAATGCAACATACCAACATTGTACCTTGATTAGGCTAGTCTGTATTTCTCCTTGTCTTGTGGATTATCAATAGCTGACATTAAGTTGAATACAACACACAGGTTTGACTGTCTCTAGTCTAAAGTGGTCTCATAACTTGATCAGTGAAGAATGTGGGTATGTTAGTAACCTAAGTTGCATAATTGCATTTGAGGAATTAGGTAGTACAAGTTCTGCATTCTCTTAGCCCAGTCCTTCCTCAACAGTTTAACGTTAGCCACTACCTAGTTCATTGAAAACCTCGAAATAAATGGCCCTTTAGTGTTCCTTAAGTTTAAATGTATCGAGTTTTTATTCTAACTATTAATAGTTAGTCGAAATAGACAAACATGATAGTTGTGTCTACGCTTGAGCAAAAATGTTTCTTATCCACATACAGTAGATAGTTAGCTAGATACGAAACAATTATTTCATTCAAGCAGGGTATGGGGGGGATGATATTGTCTGCAGTGTAGTACAGTACAGAGAAGCGAGCACTTCATCGATATTGATACCAGATGTCTTCCCATTTCGTCGAGACATCGGGCTAACGTTAGCTAACTAGTTGGCTAAAGTGAGCCTACAGAGCTTTTGGAGTCTACCACATAATACACGAACACTTAGCTACAGAGAACGCACCACAAGAGATTGCCAAAAACCACAAACGTACATGACATTTCCTCGAATGTGTTATTATGGCCCACTGTCCATTCATAAATCAAATCTACACCTCACCTGCTTCGGTACGAGCTCGACATGTTGGAAGAATCCAAAAGCTAGACCTGTGTGCCACAAGAAAAATAGTCCGATGGGGAAACATACAACATTTAGTAAAAACTACTCAAATGAGTATGTGCTGTTACATGGCTTATTCATTTGCTCCAATTACATATGTAAAAAAATACTCGAAGTTTATTTTCTTGAAGTCACAGTTATCATAGTTGGACTGAAATGCTATTTCTGATTGTACTCACACTGTAAACTTCACAAGCATATCACCTTTCCAGTGTTGGATGATCTCTGCTATATTTTTTTGTTATGCCCCGTCACCAAATGTATGCATAATAATTTATGTCATTTTACTACTTTGCATTATTTTATGTAAATAATAATTATAACTAATCTTTGCACTAGCTATGTGCTATGCTTTTTGCACTAGCTATCACATATTTTGTGTTCAATGCCAGATCTGGTTACAAGTTCATTATAACTCACCAGTTAGATAAATACCCTCCCTATCCCAAATGTTGAGAGGATTTAACGAACAATGACCATGCAACAACATATAGCTAGCTACTTTCATAAAATGCAAGGAGAATTGTGTTTCTCATTACCTTCCCGTTCCCATGAAGCAATTAATTGCAACACATGAACCGGAAAGGGAGGTTGTTTTGTTGACACGGGCCAACACGAAAAACAGAAGAGAACATAAATGATTCAAAAAATATAAATTAATTCAATCAACCAATGAACTATCCGTGTGCAAAGCTAAGGTATGATAGTGTCCGATAAACCGTGCAAATGAGCAGTGTTGACAAATCGTGTATATAGCTAGCTAGATCACCAAACATATATTCGCCAGCAGGCTAGCTACAGTAACTACGTGCTAGCGTTAGCTTAGCTAGCTAGCAATGGATTTGATGTAGCTACAGTAGTTAGTTAGCACAATAACTATTTGTCATGATTGCAGGTTACACTTTACATGTATAATACATACAGTTCCCCTGTAAATATACATTACTACTTTACACTTTTGATCTAGCTACCTCTAGTTAACCACCAAAAAGCGTATCTGGAATTCGTAATAACTCAGCTAGCTACCTAACGTGGCTAGCTAATTAGTTATCTCAAAAACAACAGTTAGTTAGCGGCTAGTTCACAATCATTTGTACTTTATCAATTTGTCGTTGTGTTTAACGTTAGTAGCAAGTTAGCTAACTAATTAAATTAAATCAAATAGCTAACTAATGTTTCAGAAGCCGCTAAACTAGTTAGATAAATATTTAAGCTTGCTTCCGCAAACATTCTTTGCTAATTGATTGACATCAAATTCCTGTCATGGAGGTGAAGCCTGTCATTACATGTTTTACCATTTTGATTTATAGTCCTAAATACAGTTAGTTTGGCCACGTAGCTGACAAACTGCAATGACATATTATACTATTGCCATTTCCCTAAATATGAAGTATAATTGTAGATGTGTATCAAAGCAATGTCAAGTAGCCTAATGACTCATGATAATAACTTTGTCTCCAGCAGCTTCTTGTATGCCTAAACCCTAAACTAGGGAGGTTTTGAGCACTCTGCCTCTTCTGTGACCACCTTGTGTATCCCGATGCCTACCCTTTGAGAGCTTCCCAGCACCCACTTCCTGAGGCCACCCGATTTGCCCTGTTGTCAAACAGAGGGGAAGGGAGAAGCACCATCCGACATGGCGGCCAAAGCAGGGGACAACCCCGACAGCCTCATGGCGCTGTCCACGGCCTTTTGCCTGAGGAACCTGAGGAGGACCATGTGCTACCTGGGAGACGGGAACAAGCTCTGCCTGCGCTCAGATGTCTTCCTGCCCAGCGAGATCTGTGACAAGCTGGTCAACACGTACGTATAATTGGGATTTGGGACAGGTCCTAATCCTAATGGCCAATTAAGCATGTGGCTTGTAAATAAGTAAGCAGGGTAGTTTAAACACAATTTTTCGCACAATGGTTTTCTTGTTGGTTTACCTCATGTTATGCTGCTATTGTTTTATGAGGTGTAAAGGATGATTTTGTGATCAATCACTTTATTAGCGGTGAGCTTGGATTTGGATCTTGCAAAAAAATCTACTTGTAATGAAAATGCCAACCATAGTTTATGTTCTGACAAATTATCAATTTGATCTTATGTCTTAAATAATGATTTCTCTGCTGTTTTATGTATCCATCTTCACAGATACATGGAGCTGGTACATTCGGACAGTAACTTTGAGCCGCAGGACGGCTTCTTCCAGCTGTTCTCGGACCCGCGCAGCACCAGGCTCACCAGGGTGCAGCTGAGGGAGGACCTTGTGCGGGACAGGGACCTGGAGGCCATTGGGAAACAGGTGGGACATAGTGGAGATGGTCTGATCCCAGATCTCTTTGTGCTGTATAGCCCCTAGAATTAGGAATTAGAATACTAAAATGGACTTGAACCTTCTGGAACTTTGAGGGTTTATGCCCCTCTAGTAATTTAATACAATATCAATAATAATACAATAATAAAACTGCCGGCCCACCTATTTCTTGCAGGAAAAACACAAGCAAGAAGGCAGCAGGGGCACTGATGGTATTTATTAATATTTTCACCATCACTTGAAGTCTCATGAGTGCCCCTGCTGCCTTGCTTGTGTTTTATCCTGCAAGAAATAGGTGGGCGGCAGTTTTTTCTTCTGGAGGACATAAAGTCCCACAAACAACATGGAAGGTGTTGGAATCGTTTCTCTAAGCACCTTAGGCCCAAGCTAACCTCTATAGATATAAGCCATGATGATACCTCCTCTCTATTCAGGACAATACCTCCTTTCAAATCAGGACCAAAACCACATCGATGCACTGACACAAAGTATAAATAAAGGAAAACTATTTTTTAGTATTTGTTTCATTAGTCCATTGTTGACATAGTCCCAAAATGTTGTACTTGTCAGAAATCAAGTTCAAGGTATGTAACTTTCAAAATACAGAAATCATACCTGTATGATGCATTTTGCAACTACGTTAAGGCAGCTTATGGTAGAGAAATGAACATTAAATTATCTGGCAACAGCTCTGGTGGACATTCCTGCAGTCAGTATGTGAATTGCACTCTCCATCAACATGAGACATATGTGTCATTGTGTTGTTTGACAAAACTGCACATTTTAGAGTGGGCTTTTATTGCCCCCAGCACAAGGTGCGCCTGTGTAATGACCATGTGGTTTAATCAGCTTCTTGATATGCCACACCTGTCAGGTGGATGGATTATCTTGGCAAAGGAGAAATCCTCATTAACAGGGATGTTAACAAATTTGTGCACAATTTGAGAGAAATAAGCTTTTTGTGCGTATGGAACAAATGTCTTTGCGATCTTTTATTTCAGCTCATGAAACATGGGCCCAACACTTTCCATGTTGAGTTAATTTTTTTACTCCAGTATACATAGTAATAACATTTTATGTGAAGGCCTATCCATCCTCTGTAATGGCCAGGAAGACCTTGGTGAAGGACACCAACAACTGTCACCTTGTTCAGGTGTCATCACACCCTCCCAACTCTGTAGGCTAATTCCTTGACATGCAGGCATCACCGTGGACTTTATTGGGTAGTTCAGCTACAGGTGTTAACATAGACTAATGGACTAGTGAGTTAACACTGCATAAGTTGATAGTAACATAACTATGAGGGGATGGGCAAGGGACAGATCTTGGGTCACAAACCGCCTCATGCTTGTTCGTGTCACTTAACATGCTACTGTATGGCCAGAATTAATCATTGATACCACAGGTGTCTGCCTCATATACCATACCAGAGGAATGCATCACATAACTTAGCTCCAATCAGTGCCTTAGGAAAGTATTCAGACCGTTTTTCCACATTTTGTTACGTTAAAGCCTTATTCTAAAATGTATTAAATCGTTTTTTCCTCATCAATCTACACACAATACCCCATAATGACAAAGCAAAAACTGTTTTTTAGACATTTTTGCTAATTCATTAAATATAAAAATGGAAATATCACATTTTACATAAGTATTCAGACCCCTTTACTCAGTACTTGAAGCACCTTTGGCAGGTGGGTATGATGCTACAAGCTTGGCACACCTGTATTTGGTTAGTTTGGCCCATTCTTCTCTGCAGATCCTCTCAAGCTCTGTCAGGTTGGATGGGGAGTGTCGCTGCACAGCTCTTTTCAGATCTCTCCAGAGATTTTCGGTCGGGTTCAAGTCCGGGCTCTGGCTGGGCCACTCAAGGACATTCAGAGACTTGTCCCGAAGCCACTCTTGCAGTGTCTTGGTTGTGTGCTTAGGGTCATTGTCCTGTTGGAAGGTGGACCTTTGCCCCAGTCTGAAGTCCTGAGCGCTCTGGATCAGGTTTTCATCAAGGATCTCTCTGTACTTTGCTCTGTTCAACTTTCTCTCAATCCTGACTAGTTTCCCAGTCCCTGCTGCTGAAAAACATCCCCACAGCATGACGCTGCCATGCTTCACCGTAGGGATGGTGCCAAGTTTCCTCCAGACGTGACGCTTGGCATTCAGTCCAATGAGTTTATTCTTGATTTCATCAGACCAGAGAATCTTGTTTCTCATGGTCTGAGGTTCTTTAGGGGCCTTTTGGCAAACTCCAAGCGAGCTGTCGTGTGCCTTTTTACTGAGGAGTGGCTTCCGTCTGGCCACTCTACCATAAAGGCCTGATTGGTGGAGTGCTGCAAAGATGGATTGTCCTTCTGGAAGGTTCTCCCATCTCCACAGAGGAACTCTAGAGCTATGTCAGAGTGACAATCGCGTTCTTGGTCACATTCCTGACCAAGGCTCTTCTCCCCGATTGCTCAGTTTGGCCGGACGGACAATTTTAGGAAGAGTTTTGGTGGTTCCAAACTTATTCCATTTAAGAATGATGGAGGCCACTATATTCTTGGGGACCTTCAATGCTGCAGAAATGTTTTGGTACCCTTTCCCAGATCTGTGCCTCGACACAATCCTGTCTCGGAGCACTACGGATAATTCCTTCGACCTCGTGGCTTGGTTTTAGCTTTAACATGCACTATCAACTGTGGGACCTTTTATAGACAGGTGTGTGCCTTTCCAAATCATGTACAATCAATTGAATTTACCACAGGTGGACTCCAAGTTGTAGAAACATCTTAAGGATGATCAATAGAAACAGGAGGCACCTGAGCTCTATTTTGAGTCTCATAGCAAAGGGTCGGAATACTTATGTAAATAAGGTACTTCTGTTTTTAATAATATTTTTATAAATTAGCAAAAATGTCTGAACCTGTTTTTGCTTTGTCATTATGGGGTATTGTGTGTAGGTTGCTGAGAGAATTTTCTTTTTTTAATACATTTTAGAATAAGGCTGTAACGTAACAAACTGGAAAAGGTCAAGGCGTCTGAATACTTTCAGAAGGCACCGTAAGTTAGTACATTTTCCAATTGCCCCCGTTATTCTGTATAGGCATATTAGTATATACCGCCAATAAGAATTATTATTATGAAACCAAACCGCGGCTTTCAGATCTTGGAGGGGGATATAGTGGTAGAGGTTATGGCCATGTATTCAAGCCATATATGGGCTATTCACTTACCCTTTTAGAAGGCACACACACACTGCCTAGGCTAAATGCTGTGTGTGTGTGTGTGTGTGTGTGTCTCACTTGCACACACACACATACTCACAGGTACTTATAAAAGGTCAATTGGCCCTTCACCGGTATTGAAGCTGTTCGGTGTGTCTATGTGGATGTGTTCCATCTAGTCATGCACACTGGCCCTGGGGGGAGGAGATAGAGGGCTCTTACATTCCTCCTTTAATACTCTCCCATAAACAGGCTTTCATTTTACGGCTGTGTCTACGACTATGTCTATAGCTCCCGGAAACCAGCCTGTATCCTTTTAATGTCTGGAACACTTTTCTGTCAAATGACTGGAGCCTTCAACAATTGAAGGCACAATCCATACAAATGTATTTTTCTGAATACACACAAGTCCAATGGTATAAGGAATTATGATGTAGTTATAATGTATTATAAGACTTGTCAAGAGCATGTATAAACCTGCCTTATCATCTCATAAGAAGGATCCTGACGAAACAGCCATTTTGAGTCAGATAATGTTATAAACTGGGTGGTTCGAGCCCTGAATGCTGATTGGCTGAAAGCCATGGTATATCAGACCATATACCATCGGTATTAGAAAACATTTATTTTTACTGGTCTAATTACATTGGTAACCAGTTTATAATAGCAATAAGGCACCTCCGATGTTTGTAATATATGGCTGTGTCCTAGCACTTCTCGTTGTGTCGTACGTAAGAACAGCCCTTGGCTGTGGTATATTGGCCATATACCACACCCCCTTGGGCCTTATTGCTTAATTATATGGCATTATAAAGGCACGTAAATTATTATTAAGTTATTATCTGTTAAAGTATTATACCTGCAGGCTTTAGGTAAAGTGTTATCAAACGGATCACTTGCCTTTCTGCATGACCAATTCGGGGAAACAAATCAGAGTTTATTTGTCACGTGCACAGCATACAGCAGATGTAAACAGTGCAGTGAAATGCTGATTAGCAAGCTCTTCCTCAGCGACGTTCAGTATCAAAGGTTAAGAAATAGTAAGTCCAGAATAGCATCACTTAAAAAGACTACAGACTCAATACTAGGTCAGATTAAGAAAACACACAAGAATATCCGCTAAATACAAGGTCAGTACCACATAGGCTAAACAATGAAACTGACATTCAACCTGTTTGATCTGAACTGACGATTCCCCCAGGACTTGATAGAGCTTCACCTCACCTACTGCAACAGCCTATCAGCACGCAGCCTAAAGACTCTGGCTAGCTTCCGCCAGACCCTAGTCTCCCTCAGCCTGTTTGGCTGCAGCCACATCTTCTACCGCAAGGGTGGCGCACCGCTGGCGTGCAACGAGGATGACGAGGAAGAGGAGGAGCAGCAGCGGCCTGCCTCCAGACAGGCGCTGGACACAGACTTCAGCTTCCAGGGCTTCAACCGGCTGCGGCTGCTCAACCTGGGGGGTCTGCCTGAGGAGGTGGACCCCGAGGCCCTGCTCAAGCCCCTGCCGGCCCTCACCTCTCTGGACCTGTCCGGGGTGCAGCTGCCCAGGGCTACCTTCCTGGCCCAGTGGAAGGAGAGGCTGGCCTCGCTGGTGCTCTACAATGTGGACCTGTCAGAAGAGCTGGTCAACACAGTGGTGGAGCTGGGACACCTCAGGTGAGCTGTGAGGGGCAGGGTTTAATCTTGGTACAGTAACTGGGTAAAATAAACTGGTTTCTATTTCGGGGCCCTTGTTTCTGGAATAACCATCAGAATTTGCTTGATTTAGGAACTTGAGAGTTAAAGATATGCTGCCCGATACTGTGTGTGTAATTGTTTTCAGTCCAGTAGACCATGCCTAGGTGATAATTACAGATGTACCGTTTTGAGTAATAATTGATCAAGAACTGTTGATCTGTTAATAACTCAGTTAATAACTCAACTTGTCAACTTGAATTCTCTAAATTAAGTCAACATCACTCTTTGTGCAGTAGTCTTATAAAATGGTCTGTACCCTTCACTCTTTGTGTTCCCCAGGCACCTGGATATCTCCCGAGAGCGCACCTCCAAGTTCAAAATGACCCGTAAGATCCTGACGGCCATTGTGCAGGGCCTGGTCAACCTGGTGTCGTTGGACATCTCAGGCCACATCATGCTGGACAACTGCACAGTCCCACACCTCGAGGAGGCCATGGGACGTCCAAGGTGAGCCACTTGTGTGACATAATTTGTGAAGCATCTATAAAGTCCTTATGAAGACTTTGTGTATGATATACGTTCTGACTTGCTTGCTAAAACTATGTCATGTAAATAGTAGGGCTGGTTGATGTAATCTCTCTTTCTAAAAATATGTGTACTTTTCCCATGTTATGTAAATATGACAGACTCGTGTTCTCTTTCTCTCTCTGTCTTTCTGTCTCTTTCAGCATTGAGCCCTGCAAGAGCAGCATCTACCCTTTCCAGGAGCTGAAGAGACCTCTGCAGTTTCTGGGGCTCTATAACACCACTCTTTGTAATGTGACGCACATCCCTGCGTACAAGGTGAAGTTAGACCTGGAGAGCTACTGGCCATGCAGGCTTTTGCCCCAGCCCATCACTAACATCAAATGAATCAACTAATTAAGGTCTTGGGCTTGTGTTATTATAGGGTTAGACCAAAAACCTGCACGCCCAGTAGCTTTCATGTCTCTCGTGTGTGTATGTGTTGTTGTCGTGGTGCTTAATGCTTCACGTCTATTGTGTCCCTGTTTAGGTCACAGGCTCCAAGAATGAAGACCAGGTCCTGAATGCCATCGAGGCCTACACAGAGTTCCGCCCGGAGTTGGCCCACCGTGCAATCAACCAGCTGTTTGACATCGCCAGGATACAGCACTGCAGCCAGCTACTGCGGGCACTGCAGGTTTGGGACCTTTTTGATTTAAATGAAAGTGTCTGAAAATTTAACCTTGAATGCTTTAGAAAGGGTGATTGACATCAAAGTGGAAAGTTACTTTAGTTAAGTCTCTTTCATTTTGATACTGTAAGATCCCACCTCTGACACCAATAAAGTTTGAAAAACAGCTAGCTGTACTTTCATTTATTTGACTGAGTTACCTTTCAAGGGTTCATTATTAGTTTATCCCCTGGCTGTTTTGTTGTGATCCCCCCCAGCTGGTGATTGCTGCACTGAAGTGTCATAAGTACGAAAAGAGCGTCCAGGTGACGGGCAGCGCGGCCCTCTTCTACCTGACCAACACTGAGTACCGCAGCGACCAGAGCATGAGGCTACGCCGGCAGGTCATCCAGGTGGTGCTCAACGGCATGGAGCAGTACCAGGAGGTCACGGTAAAGTCAAGTCTCTCCCCTCAGTGAAACTGCAAAGTTAATTCCCTTCACAAATTTAAAAGAACTGGATTGGTATGAATTAGGGCTGAAGGAGTTTAATCATAGGGGTGTACAGAGTACTCGGGCAAAAGGACTATTGTAAAAAGGATTTGGGGAATTTTCTGGATACGATTATGATCAGAGTATTTTTTTGTTATTATCTGTGATTGGAAAATAAGTTATTTTCAGCTGCCAGGCGCCTCCCGGGTGGCGCAGTGGTCTAAGCCACTGCATCGTCGCAGTGCTAGCTGTGCCACTAAATCAAATCAAATTTTATTAGTCACATGCGCCAAATACAACAGGTGAAGGAAGACCTTTCAGTGAAATGCTTACTTACGAGCCCCTAACCAACAATGCAGTTTAAAATTTAAAAAATATAAATAAATAAAAGTAACAAGTAATTAAAGAGCAGCAGTACCGGTACAGAGTGGATGTGCGGGGGCACCGGTTAGTCGAGGTAATATGTACATGTAGGTATAGTTATTAAAGCGACTATGCATAGATGATAACAACAGAGAGTAGCAGCGGTGTAAAAGGGGGGGGCAGTGCAAATAGTCTGGGTAGCCACTTGATTTGATGTTCAGGAGTCTTATGGCTTGGGGGTAGAAGCTGTTTAGAAGTCTCTTGTACCTAGAAAATAAGTCTCTCCCCAGGCGCTCTCTTTTGATGACTTCTGTAACCGTAATAGCCTTAGTTTCATGCATGTTAACATTAGAAGCCTCCTCCCTAAGTTTGTTTTGTTCACTGCTTTAGCACACTCTGCCAACCCGGATGTTTTAGCCGTGTCTGAATCCTGGCTTAGAAAGACCACCAAAAATTCTGACATTTTCATCCCCAACTACAAGATTTTCAGACAAGATAGAACGGCCAAAGGGGGCGGTGTTGCAATCTACTGCAAAGATTGCCTGCAGAGTTCTGTTTTACTATCCAGGTCTGTTCCCAAACAATTTGAACTTCTACTTTTAAAAATCCACCTCTCTAAAAACAAGTCTCTCACCGTTGCCGCCTGCTATAGACCACCCTCTGCCCCCAGCTGTGCTCTGGACACCATATGTGAACTGATTGCCCCCCATCTATCTTCAGAGCTCGTGCTGCTAGGCGACCTAAATTGGAACATGCTTAACACCCCAGCCATCCTACAATCTAAGCTTGATGCCCTCAATCTCACACAAATTATCAATGAACCTACCAGGTACCACCCCAATTCCGTAAACACGGGCACCCTCATAGATATCATCCTAACCAACTTGCCCTCCAAATACACCTCTGCTGTTTTCAACCAAGATCTCAGCGATCACTGCCTCATTGCCTGCATCCGTAATGGGTCAGCGGTCAAACGACCTCCACTCATCACTGTCAAACGCTCCCTGAAACACTTCAGCGAGCAGGCCTTTCTGATCGACCTGGCCGAGGTATCCTGGAAGGATATTGATCTCATCCCGTCAGTAGAGGATGCCTGGATATTTTTTTTAAATGCCTTCCTCACCATCTTGAATAAGCATGCCCCATTCAAGAAATTTAGAACCAGGAACAGATATAGCCCTTGGTTCTCTCCTGACCTGACTGCCCTTAACCAACAGAAAAACATCCTATGGCGTTCTGCATTAGCATCGAACAGCCCCCGTGATATGCAACTTTTCAGGGAAGCTAGAAACCAATATACACAGGCAGTTAGAAAAGCCAAGGCTAGCTTTTTCAAGTAGAAATTTGCTTCCTGCAACACAAATTCAAAAAAGTTCTGGGACACTGTAAAGTCCATGGAGAATAAGAACACCTCCTCCCAGCTTCCAACTGCACTGAAGATAGGAAACACTGTCACCACCGACAAATCCACTATAATTGAGAATTTCAATAAGCATTTTTTTACGGCTGGCAATGCTTTCCACCTGGCTACCCCTACCCCGGTCAACAGCACTGCCCTCCCCTCTGCTACTCGCCCAAGCCTTCCCCATTTCTCTTTCTCCCAAATACAGTCAGCTGATGTTCTGAAAGAGCTGCAAAATCTGGACCTTTACAAATCAGCCGGGCTAGATAATCTGGACCCTTTCTTTCTAAAACTATCTGCTGAAATTGTTGCCACCCCTATTACTAGCCTTTTCAACCTCTCTTTCGTGTCGTCTGAGATTCCCAAAGATTGGAAAGCAGCTGCGGTTATCCCCCTCTTCAAAGGGGGGGGACACTCTTGACCCTAACAGCTACAGACCTATATCTATCCTACCCTGCCCTTCTATGGTCTTCGAAAGCCAAGTCAACAAACAGATTACCGACCATTTCGAATCCCACCATACCTTCTCCGCTATGCAATCTGGTTTCAGAGCTGGTCATGGGTGCACCTCAGCCACGTTCAAGGTCATAAACGATATCTTAACCGCCATCGATAGGAAACAATACTGTGCAGCCGTATTCATTGACCTGGCCAAGGCTTTTGACTCTGTCAATCACCACATCCTCATCGGCAGACTCGACAGCCTTGGTTTCTCTGATTGCCTCGCCTGGTTCACCAACTACTTCTCTGATCGAGTTCAGTGTGTCAAATCGGAGGGTCTGTTGTCCGGGCCTCTGGCAGTCTCTATGGGGGTGCCACAGGGTTCAATTCTTGGACCGACTCTCTTCTCTGTATACATCAATGATGTTGCTCTTGCTGCTGGTGATTCTCTGATCCATCTCTACGCAGACGACACTATTCTGTATACTTCTGGCCCTTCTTTTGACACTGTGTTAACAACCCTCCAGGCGAGCTTCAATGCCATACAACTCTCCTTCCGTGGCCTCCATTTGCTCTTAAATACAAGTAAAACTAAATGCATGCTCTTCAACCGATCGCTGCCTGCACCTGCCCGCCTGTCCAACATCACTACTCTGGACGGCTCTGACTTAGAATATGTGGACAACTACAAATACCTAGGTGTCTGGTTAGACTGTAAACTCTCCTTCCAGACTCACATCAAACATCTCCAATCCAAAGTTAAATCTAGAATTGGCTTCCTATTCCGCAACAAAGCATCCTTCACTCATGCTGCCAAACATACCCTTGTAAAACTGACCATCCTACCAATCCTCGACTTCGGTGATGTCATTTACAAAATAGCCTCCAAAACCCTACTCAATAAATTGGATGCAGTCTATCACAGTGCCATCCGTTTTGTCACCAAAGCCCCATATACTACCCACCACTGCGACCTGTACACTCTCGTGGCTGGCCCTCGCTTCATACTCGTCGCCAAATCCACTGGCTCCAGGTCATCTACAAGACCCTGCTAGGTAAAGTCCCCCCTTATCTCAGCTCGCTGGTCACCATAGCAGCACCTACCTGTAGCACGCGCTCCAGCAGGTATATCTCTCTGGTAACCCCCAAAACCAATTCTTCCTTTGGCCGCCTCTCCTTCCAGTTCTCTGCTGCCAATGACTGGAACGAACTACAAAAATCTCTGAAACTGGAAACACTTATCTCCCTCACTAGCTTTAAGCACCAGCTGTCAGAGCAGCTCATAGATTACTGCACCTGTACATAGCCCATCTATAATTTAGCCCAAACAACTACCTCTTTACCTACTGTATTTATTTATTTATTTATTTTGCTCCTTTGCACCCCATTATCTCTACTTTTTTTTTTTTTTTTACTATATTGTATTTACTTCGCCACCATGGCCTTTTTATATTTTTATTTATTTATATATATATTTTGTTTGCCTTCACCTCCCTTATCTCACCTCACTTGCTCATATTGTATATAGACTTATTTTTCACTGTATTATTGACTGTATGTTTGTTTTACTCCATGTGTAACTATGTGTTGTTGTATGTGTCGAACTGCTTTGCTTTATCTTGGCCAGGTCGCAATTGTAAATGAGAAAGTGTTCTCAATGTGCCTACCTGGTTAAATAAAGGTGAAATAAATCATGAGATACTCTACCTTAGGCGAGCAAAACCTTGAGACTTCCTTAGATATCGTGCACTAGTTGTTATTTACAAATATACAGTTTAAGTCGGAAGTTTACATATACCTTATCCAAATACATTTAAACTCGTTTTTTTACAATTCCTGACATTCAATCCTAGTAAAAACTCCCTGTCTTAGGTCAGTTATGATCACCACTTTATTTTAAGAATGTGAAATGTCAGAATAATAGTAGAGTGATTTATTTCAGCTTTTATTTCTTTCATCACATTCCCAGTGGGTCAGAGGTTTACATACACTCAATTTGTATTTGGTAGCATTGCCTTTAGATTGTTTAACTTGGGTCCAACGTTTCGGGTAGCCTTCCCCAAGCTTCCCACAATAAGTTGGGTGAATTTTGGCCCATTCTTCCTGACAGAGCTGGTGTAACTGAGTCAGGTTTGTAGGCCTCCTTGCTCGCGCACGCTTTTTCAGTTCTGCCCACAAATGTTCCTTAGGATTGAGGTCAGGGCTTTGTAATGGCCACTCCAATACCTTGACTTTGTTGTCCTTAAGCCATTTTGCCACAACTTTGCTTGGGGTCATTGTCCATTTGGAAGACCCATTAGCGACCAAGCTTTCATTTCCTGACTGATGTCGTGAGATGTTGCGTCAATATATCCACATAATTTTCCTTCCTCATGATATCGCCACCCCCGTGCTTCACGGTTGGGATGGTGTTCTTCGGCTTGCAAGCCTCCCCTTTTTTCCTCCAAACATAACGATGGTCATTATGGCCAAACAGTTGTATTTTTGTTTCATCAGAGCAGAAGACATTTCTTTAAAAAGTATGATCTTTGTCCCCGTATGCAGTTGCAAACCGTAGTCGGGCTTTTTTTATGGCGGTTTTGGAGCAGTGGCTTCTTCCTTGCTGAGTGGCCTTTCAGGTTATGTCAATGTAGGACTCGTTTTACTGTGGATATAGATACTTTTGTATCTGTTTCCTCCAGCATCTTCACAAGGTCCTTTGCTGCTGTTCTGAGATTGATTTGTACTTTTCGCACCAAAGTACGTTCATCTCGAGGAGACAGAATGCGTCTCCTTCCTGAGCGGTATGACGGCTGCGTGGTCCCATGGTGTTTATACTCTGTACAAACTATTGTTTGCTCCCAAGGATGAACCAGACTTGTGGAGGTCTACAATATTTTTTTTATGAGGTCTTGGCTGATTTCTTTTGAATTTCCCATGATGTCAATGAATTATATGTGAAAAAAATCTGTCTTTAAACAATTTTTGGAAAAATTACTTGTCAGGTACAAAGTAGATGTCCTAACCGACTTGCCAAACCTATATTTGGTTAACAAGACATTTGTGGAGTGGTTGAAAAACGAGTTTTAATGACTTCCGACTTCAACTGTACATAGTCCGCCGCCCATTGTCTTACAAGACGCTGCTGTTCTATCCTGCCGATACAGCGTATAACCAGCCAACTCTATGTTGAAAATGTCATCGTTATGCCACGATTCCGTGAAACATAAGATATTACAGTTTTGAATGTCCCGTTGGTAGTTTAATCTCCTGCGTAGGTCATCGATTTTTGTTTCCAAAGATTGCATGTTTGCTACTCAAATGGAAGGCAGTGGGGGTTTATTCGATCTCCTACAATTTTTCAGAAGGCAGCCTGCCCTCTGGCCCCTTTTTCTCCGCCTTTTCTTCATGCAAATGATGAGGTTCTGGGCCTGTTCCCGGGAAAGCTGTATGTCATTTACGTCAGACTCGTTAAAGGATAAAAAGGATTCTGCCAGTTCGTGGTGAGTAATCGTAGTTCTGATGTCCATAAGTTATTTTCGGTGGTAAGAGACGGTAGCAGCAACATTATGTACAAAATAAGTAAAACAATTGTTACAAACAAAGCAAAGAAACAAACCAAAAAAACACAATTGGTTAGGAACACGTTAAACGTTAGCCTTCTTCTCCGGGTGCCATCTAGAGATCCTGGTTCGAGTCCATGCTCTGTCGCAGCCGGCCGCAAGCGGGAGACCCATGGGGCGGCGCACAATTGGCCCAGCGTCGTCGGGGTTAGGGCAGGGTTTGGCATGCAGGGATGGCTTGTCCCATCGCGCTCTATCAAATCAAATTTTATTGGTCACATACACATGGTTGTTAGATGTTGCGAGTGTAGCGACAGTGCAGCAGTATCTAACAGGTAATATCTAACAAATTCCACAACAAAACCTAATACACACAATCTAGTAAAGAAATGGGAGGAGAATATATAAGTATAAAATATAAGTATAAAATATGTGTATGAGCAGTGACAGAGCGGCTAAGACAGTATATACATGAGATGAGTATGCAAGATATGTAAACATTCCATTTATTAAAGTGGCCAATGATATCAAGTCTAAGTAGGCAGCCAACTCTCTGTGCTAGTGGTGGCTGGTTAACAATCTGATGGGCCTTGAGATGGAAGCTGTTTTTCAATCTCTCTGTCCTAGCTCTGATGCACCTGGATGGAAGAGGGGTGAACAGGCAGTGGCTCGGGTGGTTGTTGTCCTTGATGATCTTTTTGGCCTTCCTGTGACATCGGGTGTTGTAGGTGTCCTGGAGGGCAGGTAGTTTGCCCCCGGTGATGCGTCGTGCAGACCGCACCACCCTCTGGAGATCCCTGCGGTTGTGGGCGGTGCAGTTGCCGTACCAGGCGGTGATACAGCCCGACAGGATGCTGTGAATGTTAGGGAGGGTTTTCGGTGACAAGCTACATTTTTTCAGCCTCCTGAGGTTTCAGCCTTCTTCACCACACTGTCTGTGTGCGTGGACCATTTCAGTTTGTCTGGGATATGTACACCGAGGAACTTAAAACTTTCCACTTTCTCCACTGCTGTCCCTTTGGTGTGGATGGGGGGGGGTGCTCCCTCTGCTGTTTCCTGAAGTCCACGATCATCTCTTTTGTTTTGCTGACAGCATGTCCCCAGCTAGCCATGTTCCGTGAAACTAAGTATGTTACTCTTTGGAAAGCAACTCTTGCCTTAATTTCATAAACTTTGTTAACTAGGGACTGGGCATTAGTGAGTAATATACTCGGAAGCAGTGGGTGGTGTGCGTGCATCCGAAGCCTCACTAGAAGACCGCTCCGGCCCCTTCCCCTTCTCCGGCCCCTCCAAAACGTTGTTTTGGGTCTGCTTCTGGAATCAGTTCAAATGCCCTGGGAGGTGCAGACAAAGGATCCGCTTTGGGAAAGTCGTATTCTGGTCGTAGTGCTGGCTGTGCTGGTAAGTTGACGTCCCTCTGATATCCAATAGTTCTTCCCGGCTGTATGTAATAACATTTAAGGTTTTCTGGGCTAATATTGTAAGAAATAATACATAAAAACTAAATACTGCAGTTTCCTAGGGACTTGAAGCCAAGCTGCCATCTCTATCGGGCCGGGCGCAATGCACGCTAACACGATCGCCAGGTGTACAGTGTTTCCTCTGACACATTAGTGTGGCTGGCTTCCGGGTTAAGCGGGCATGGTGTCAAGAAGCAGTGCGGCTTGGCTGGGATGTGTTTCGGAGGACGCACGGCTCTCGACCTTCGCCTCTCCCGAGTCCGTACGGTATTTGCAGCAATGGGACAAGACTGTAACTAACAATTGGATACCACAAAATTGGGGAGAAAAAAAAGCTGCCAGCACGCATCTTTCTTATGAAACTCAAACAAGTGCAAGCACTTGGAAGGGGCTACATGCTCTCAGTAATTCAACTGGATAGTTCTGCTGTCCGTAAAGAAATGGGTGGGCTGTAGCTTGATTCTGCTGCTACGATTGGATAGAGCGAAGCTGTATCGCCGTTCACTCGCTTCATAATTTCACCTGTCACTTCTCCTTCATCTATTGGTCCGCAACATTTAGGTGAGTATTGCCTGCTGCTAGTCTGCTACTAAACAAAATGGCGAGGACCTTTGCTAGCAAGCTATCAATGTGTATAATGTCTTACAAGTAGAGTGACTGTAGGAAAAAAAACATGATGCTCGTTCTTGGTGACAGCACTTGTCTCCCCGCTGCAAGTTGAGAACACACACACACACATCTGCGGATCCTGATCTGCAGCTTTCTTGATCTATATAAGTGAAGGGAGACTATAATCTACAGTTGTAACTTCTATTTTGGCATTTAAAACTTTACTCATCTCTATTTAGGTGTTTTAAAAACTTTTTCAGATCACGAGTATCATCTGATCTATCAACTGTCACTTTACGACTACGATTATGGCCAGATCGGCACACCCCTAGATTAAACCATATTCCTCACTCACATTCCCGTTTTCCTCTTCCCTTGTTTATACCATATTCCTCACTCACATTTCCTCTCCCCCCCTCGTCTCTCACCTCCCCCTTTTCTCCCCCCAGGTTCAGAGGAACTGCTGCCTGACACTGTGTAACTTCAGCATCCCCGAGGAGCTGGAGTTCCAGTACGGCCGGGTCAACCTGCTGCTGCTGAAGATCCTGGAGCCGGCCCGGCAGGACGAGTCCATCCAGCGCATCGCCGTGCACCTCTGCAATGCCCTGGTCTGCCAAGTGGACAACCATCACAAGGAAGCTGTGGGCAAGATGGGCTTCGTCAAGGTAGGAGAGACTGCTATTTTGTTTAATATAGGTAAACAATCGAACAAACACACACTTGTACATTGCACACAAGATGGGCTTTGTCAAGATGGGGAAGACTCACATTGATAGCCATAACCTTATACACAAATTGGTACACTTGTCACTTACACACATTCCAGGGTTTCTGTAAGGAAAATGTGGCGCCGGACATTGACCGGCAGCATTTTAATTTACCGGACCCATATGCACTGGATGAGTAACCTGATTAGGGCGTCCACCCACAGTGCTCAGAATGACAGAAATCACATTTATATCATGGTAATTCATATTAACAGAACATGCAAGTCGAGTGAGCAACGTTGTGCGGTCCTTACCGAATTGTGATGTGCACTTTGAAGATGTTAGATTAACTATCCACATTTACTTATCCTCGGCCAACAAGATGAGTAACGAACAGCAAAATCACTAGCCTATGTCAATCTACCATCCCCCATAGCAGAAAAGTTAACCTATTCTATTGGCTAGTTTACCGAGAAAGAAATAGCCTATTCCAAACAAAGTCTGGGACCGTTGTGAGAAGATATATCCCAAATTCATACAACCAGTAGGCCTAGGCCACATAAAAGTCTGATGCAACAGATCAGAATGTTTAGCTTAAAATGTTGATTAACTATTAATTCTTCACATTCTAAGCGCAGCAATGTGCATAAGGCAGTAGGCTACACGCGAATGTTTGTTCCATGATGCAATTAGCGGTGAAACACGGGTTCATGTGACAACGATGAAAATGTCAGTTTGAAATTTAAAAAGAGGAGAGATCTAATATGCAACAACTAGCATGGGTTGCTAATATGACTAGGCTTGTGCCTTTGGCTCATTGCAAAGTGGTATGTGACACACAGATGAAGCCTGTTTTCCTTTGCCTATGTTTGCTGTTTGAGATGGTGTAGCAGCAGCTCTCGTGCTGCCTGACAGATTTTCTGCTCAAAGGCTCTGTATCTGTATGCGTGTGATAAATAAGATACATAATGAGTATACTGCACACATACGGCAATCTAATTCCACTACATCGACTGGTATTTCCATCATTGAAGAGGTCAAAAAGCAGCATTTCGCAATGGGATTTTTTCTTCTCCCGGACAATTGGCCAGCGGCAATTTTATTTATTAAAACAAAAATGTATCTGCCAAAAGCTGGCTATTACCGGCTAACGGAAACCCTGACGCATTCGTACATTCACACACACACACACACACACACACACACACACACACACACACACACACACACACAGGTCATTGATGTGTTTTGTGAAGTCATCTCTTGGGTTATTTCTTTTTTTTCTTCAGACAATGTTGAATCTAATACAGAAAAAGCTACAGGACAGGATGGTGAGTAATGTTTTGTTTCTTTAACACCCCTACCATTCCACAAGTGCAGACTCCTTCCTACATCTCATCTGAAATGACCTCGCAGAACCTGCAAACTGGATTGAGCCACATCACAATCATATTGTCATGAGTCATAGCTCTTAGCTCATTCCAGACCTAATGGTATTTTGACATGCAACCCTTAAGAAAACATTGCATGTGTTAAGCCAATTCAAGTGTACTGTCTGGAATGGCATTGCCTGGCTGACTGATGAGTCTACCTAGAGATCACTTTGGATAAAAACATATGCCAACTTCATTTTGTTTCTCTTTCTACAGTGTGACCAGGTTATGGAGTTCTCCTGGAGCGCACTGTGGAACATCACTGACGAGACTCCAGACAACTGTCAGATGTTCCTCAACTGTAGGGGCATGAGCCTCTTCCTGGACTGCCTGAAGGTTAGCTAGGGCATCTCACCTTTTCATAACCACCAAGTGATTTGTTAAAATATACAATCAATGTACTCCATCTGAAATTAAATAAATACAATTCCTTCTCCCATCATGCAGTACCTTGCTTGTGTATCACCTTTTTGTCCTCCACTGCCTCTCAGGAGTTTCCAGACAAGCAGGAACTCCACCGTAACATGCTGGGGCTGCTGGGTAATGTGGCAGAAGTGAGGGCTCTGCGGCCACAACTCCTCACCCCACAGTTCATCTCTGTCTTCAGGTAAGAGAATGTCCATTGTCTGTATTGAATGGTTAAATGCAGTATTGACTGATCCTGCTGCAATCTTGGACCAGGGGCCTATTGTATCAAGCTTCTCAGAGCTGGAGTGCTGATTTAGGATCGGTTTTGCCTTTTGGATCACAGTGAATAAGATTACATGGACAGGGGGGACCTGATCCTAGATCAGCAATTCTACTCTGAGACGCTTGATACATACGGTCCCAGATCTGTCTTGCAATAGAGATTTTATCTCATTGAGACTAACCTGGATAAATAAAGCTGGATTCTGCTTTCCTGACTGTTCTGTGGTGACAGTGACCTGCTGGACAGCAAGGCGGATGGGATCGAGGTGTCCTATAACGCGTGTGGGGTGCTGTCCCACATCGTGTTTGATGGGCCAGAGGCATGGGGAATGGAGGAGCCGCTGAGGGACACGGTCATGGACAAGATGATGGCTGCTATCCAGAGCTGGGATGTCACCTCCCGCCGGAATATCAACTACAGGTAAACAAAGAACTCAATGGAGATGAGTCTCTGGAGACAGTTACAAATGATCCCAACTACAATTGGATATATCCTCATAAAATTATAGAAGTAGATTGTCAGGGAAAGATTTAACTATAGCTGAACTTGCAAAGCAACCTTTTAGACATGCAAATGCATTTCACTTTTCATGTATACGTTTTCCGAATGAACACTTGAATTAACTCATATTTTCTGAATTAACACTCCCTCCCCTTTTCTTTTCAGATCCTTTGAGCCTATCCTGCGCCTGCTGCCCCAGAGCATCGCCCCAGTCAGTCAGCATTGGGCCACGTGGGCACTCTTCAACCTGGTGTCAGTCTACCGTGAGTATCAATACAAAGACGAATCCCGCTTTTGACACCAGCAAGTTGCCAGGTAAACTCGCTTATTGGTGTCAGCGTTGGGCTCAGTCTTTGCCACATTGTATCAATTTGAGACCTCCGAGGTCAGTTATTTCTTTAATGTTTATTGATGCATTATTAATAGCATAATTGTGGATTCACTTTTGGAGTAATTGTTTTTGAAGGGAATACTGCCCACTACCCACACTTTGTCGCTCATCAGGGAAAGATCTCAGCTTTCTAGTAAAAAATTATTCTCACTTATTTTCTTCCTCTCATCCCTCAGCGAGTAAGTACTGCCCTCTGCTGGTCAAGGAAGGAGGGATTGTGCTCTTGGAGAAGGTGCTGGAGCTCCAGACATCACACGAAGAGACCAAGGACATGGCGCGGTATGACCTCACCTATTAACCCACCCAACCTTTGAATTGATCAGTAAAGCAATGAAAATAAGCAATCATCCCAGAAAAGTGCTCAAAATAGCCCACGTTAATATATGCAGCTTAAGGAACAAGGTTCATGAAATTAATAACTTGCTAGTAACAGATGACATTCATATTCTGACTATCTCTGAAACTCACTTAGACAATACCTTTAATACAGTGGTAGCACTACAAGGTTATAACATTTATAGAAAAGACAGAAATGCCAGTGGTGGAGGTGTTGCTGTTTATATTCAGAACCACATTCCTGTAAAGATTAGAGAGGATCTCAAGTCAAATACTGTTGAAGTAATATGCTACAGGTTCATCTGCCTCACCTAAAGCCCATTCTGGTGGGAAGCTGCTATAGACCACCAAGTGCTAACAGTCAGTATCTGGATAACGTATGTGATGTCAACAGAGCGGTATGTGATTTAGATATTGACTGGCTTTCATCAGGCTGCCCACTCAAGAAAAAGCTTCAAAGTGTAACCAGTGCCTGCAACCTGGTTAAGGTTATCAATCAACCTACCAGGATAGTTACAAACAGCATAGGAATGAAATCATCACGTATTGATCACTTCTTTACTAACGCTGCAGAAATGTGCTTGAAAGCAGTATCCAGATCCATCGAATGTAGTGATCACAATATAGTGGCCATATCTAGGAACACCAAAGTTCCAAAGGCTGGGCCTAATATAGTATAAGAGGCCATACATTTTTTTGTAGTGATTCCTATGTTGTTGATGGAAAGAATATTTGTTGGTCCGTGGTGTGTAATGAGGAGCAAACAGACATTACACTTGACACATTTATGAAATTGCTTATCCCAGTTACTAATAAGCACGTACCCATTAAGAAAATGACTGTTAAAACTTAAATTCCCTTGGATTGGTGTAGAATTTATAAAATTGTATGGTTGAGAGGGATGAGGCAAAGGGAATGGCAAATAAGTCTGGCTGCACAACCGATTGACAAACATTCTGCAAATTGAGAAATCATGTCATTAAACTGAATAAAAAGAAGAAACTACTCTATGAAACAAAGATACATGACAGAGAATGATAGTAAAAAGCTTTGGAGCACCTTCAATTCAATTTTGGGGAAAAAGGCGAACTCGGCTCCGTCATTCATTGAATCAGATGCTTCATTCATTACAAAACCCACTGATATTGCTAACTACTTTAATGATTTTTTTCATTGGCAAGATTAGCAAATTTAGGCATGACATGCCAGCAACAAACGCTGACATTACACATCCAAGTATATATAACCAAATTATGAAAGACAAGAATTGTCATTTTAAATTCCATAAAGTAAGTGTGGAAGAGGTGAAAAGAGGGTCTGATAACTTGGATCGAACATTTCTGAGGATAATAGCTGATGATATTGACACTATTTGCCATGTCTTCAATTTAAGCCTACTGGAAAGTGTGTGCTATTAGGCCTGGAGGGAAGCAAAAGTCACTCCGCTACATAAGAATAGTAAAGCCCCCTTTATTGGCTCAACTAGATGACCAATCAGCCTGTTACCAACCCTTAGTAAAGTTTTGGGGGAAATTGTGTTTGACCAGATACAATGCTATTTTACAGTAAACAAATTGACAGACTTTTGGCACGCTTATAGGGAAGGACATTCAACAAGGACAGCGCTTACACAAATGACTGATGATTGGCTGAGAGACATGTATGATAAAAAGATTGTGGGGGCTGTTTTGTTAGACTTAAGTGCGGCTTTTGACATTATCGATCATAGTCTGCTGCTGGAAAAACGTATGTGTTAGTGCTTTACACTCCCTGCTATATTGTGGATAAAGAGTTACCTGTCTAACAGAATACAGAGGGTGTTCTTTAATGGAAGCCTCTCTAACATAATCCAGATAGAATCAGGAATTCCCCAGGGCAGCTGTCTAGGCAGGCCCCTTTTTTCAATCTTTACTAACCACATGCGTCTATGTGTGCGGATGACTCAGCACTATACACGTCAGCTACTACAGCAACTGAAATGACTGCAACACTTAACAAAGAGCTGTAGTTCATTTCAGAATGCGTGGCAAGGAATAATTTAGTCATAAATATTTCAAAAACTAAAAGCATTGTATTTGGGACAAATCATTTACTAAACCGTGAACATCAACTAAATCTTGTAATAAATAATGTGGAAATTGAGGAAGTTGAGGTGCCATGGTCAAAACCTATTGATACAACAGTAGCTAAAATGGGGAGAAATCTGTCCATAATGAAGCGCTGCTCTGCCTTCTTAACAGCACTATCAACAAGGCAGGTCCTACGGGCCCTAGTTTTGTTGCACCTGGACTACTGTTCAGTCGTGTGGTCAGGTGCCACAGAGGGACTTAAAAAAATTGCAATTGGCTCAGAACAGGACAGCACGGCTGGCCCTTGGATGTACACAGAGAGCAAACATGAATAATATGCATGATAATCTCTCTTGGCTCAAAGTAGAGGAGAGATTGACTTCATCACTATTTGTATTTGTGAGAGGTATTGACATGTTGAATGCACTGAGCTGTCTGTTTAAACTACTAGCACACAGCTCAGACACCCATGGATAACACCACAAGACATGCCACCAGAAGTCTCTTCACAGTCCCAAAGTCCAATGAATTGAAATGTAGTTAATAAATTGAAGAATTTATCTATTGACTTGAATTAGAATGGAGCCCAAACCGGGTGAATTAAATAAATGCTGACGCCTCCCTTCCTCTGTTTCAGGAAAGTGATGGAGCAGTGTGAGAATTTCAAAGAAGACCCAATGGAAACGGCGAGGTAGACAACGATCAGCCGAGGTCGACGTCAGGGGAGCAACACCGCTATACAAACAAAAAGGCAACTTCATAGGAACCATTGTTTACTATCTTCTCACCACAAGGGTCAATTGTGTGCATCGATTTACTGTAGAGCAGAGCAACAATTTTTTGCCTCTCGGCCAGCCTTTCTGGACAGAACCTTGTTATGCGACACTATTAGGAAGTTGAGATATGGTGCACGGAGTTGGTGTGTGTTTTATTTGTGTTGCACATGATAAGCATCATTTGTATAATGGATTTGTGTTCTCTTATTGGTTTGTTTTGCTCTTTGGTGTGCGTGCTTGTCCTTGTCTGAGTGTGAGCATGCTAGAGTGCGTGAGTGTATATGAAAGGACGTTTGTGCGTGAATGTGTTTATAATAAGGTTCATAACACTGGGGAGATGTTTGCCTCTTTGTAAACAAAACCTAGGTTATTATTGTCTTTCTCTCCCCTTAGTCTGTTCTATTGGGTCTAGTGAGAGGCCTTCCATTATATAAGCTGAGTTTCTAACACAGCGTCATCAGAGAACTCCATTATGACCATCATGATCCTTCTCAGATTCCTTGGTCCTCTCAGCGATTTCTGACACAGAAATTCAAAATGGATGATGCCATGAGATGTGGAAGGTGGTTAGTTTTATCCCATGCAGCACTGATCTGTGGACAGTTGTTATTGCGCAGTGAAGTTTGCTATGTCTGTGGAGGCCTCTACATCTCATACTGATTGAGAGCGTAACCGTGGACTGTAACCATGACGATGACCCCGGCAGAAGTCTTCCTAGATCCTGTGGCATGGTGAAGGACTTTATTTAGTTTTTCGTTGTAGATATTTGGAGTTGTCTGTCCCATCTTTGTTTCGGTCTGTCTGTTTTTATGCTATATGATTATAAACACTCCTATGATTTAATCTGTACATCTAGGCTTGGTTCCCAATTCTTTACATACAGGTAACTGCCAAAATAAAGAAAGCACTTGAGTAAATTAGAGTTCTGATTGCTCTTATGGTGTGGGGTGCATTTTCCTGACATGGCTTAGGTCCTCTCAACCCCTTAGAGGGAAAAGTAAACGGCAAAAAGATATACACAGCCATTCTGAGTGATCACCTTCAACCTATGGTGAATAATTTCTATACTGATTGGAGTGGACTCTTCCAGGACGACAATGCCCCCAGCCACACACACACACGAGTGGTCACAATGGTTTGATGGGCATGAAAACAATCTAAGTCATATGCCATGGCTGTCTCGGTCACCAGATCTCAACCCAATTGAACACTTATGGGAGATTCTGGAGCGGTACCTGAGACAGCGTTTTCCACCACAATCAACAAAACACCACATTTTGGGATTTCTCCAGTGCAGCTGTTTTTATCTCAATATAAAATCATTTCAGGAACTATTTCTAATTTCGGTAACTCATTTACTGCATGGTGATGTTACCATGGAAGGCCAAAACTTCATCCCACCAAAACAAGCTGACATTTCTGGCGTTTTTTTCAAAAAGCTCTTACACTGAATGGGCATTATTTTCACAATTTCACAGTATTATTCCAACCTCATAGTATGGAAATATATGTGTATAATACAGGTCAATCATGTTTTAGAGTGCACTGGGCCTTTAAGACAAATGTTGGTGTTTCCTTTATTTTGTCAGTTACCTGTATATAACCCGTGAAGACGCCAAATGAGAAACAAACCAGGGAGGACTACTGTTGGGCATATTTTGATAGATTCCCAAAACCCTATGTTCTTACATTTTAAGGAAAGTTTGACGGTGGATTTGAAAAAACATGATTTTATTTTTCTGTCTGTCATGTATAAATTGTAATTAATCTCATCATGGGTCATATTTGCATTGGAATTTGATTTCTGAACAGTATGGAGTATATGGATACAATGTCCTCAACTACAAAGTCTAATTTCATATATTTTGATTTAACACATTTAGGAAAAACTGTAACTCATTTCAATACAGTTAGTTGCCATGTAAAACATATTTGGCCTAACATTTGCACATGTTTTGGATACAAAGGTAGTCAAGTGATGTAGTGGTACACTTGGTCTCCAAACACTAGCATGTTCACGCAACATTAATTCAAGAAACCAATGCCATGATATGGAAACATACAGCATGCACCAAGTATCTGTCCTCACACGTCCAACTTTGACAATCCTCTCTTTTGAATATATCTTAAAACGGATAATATCCATTGCTTTGTTTACACTCATTTCCCCGTCCAAAACTTGATGTCAGTTGATCTAAATGTCATTAGAAAAAATACAACGTTCCAAACCAGACTGACTGTTCATTGATTAATCACTAGTGGCAGGGACGCAACTTTCATGCCCCCAGTTTTGTCATTGGAATGTGATACAAAACGATGCAACTGTGTGCTTTAGGACCATGCAGACGCCTCCAAACGGTCGGGTAGGCTGTTTGGAGTGTTTATCCGACTGGATAACTTTTAAAACATTTATTTGAAAAATTGTGTCCCCCCTACTTCTAAAACCAAAGTTGCGCCCCTGACTAGCGGTATTATAATTTTTACATTTCACATGAAGGCCCAACATGTTCAGACATGGAATTTTTCTTCTGAACCATTAGATATCAAATTAATGAATTCACTTTTTCATGTACATTGTCTTAAAAGCCTTTTTCATGTGATTCTGTATTTGTATGCCTGGTTCAACTATATTTATACTGTTCTTTCACAATTATGGTGGGAGCTTATTTTCAAATGGGAGGCCAGAATGGGCAAGGCCTATAGAAACTGAAAATATATTATACTGTTAGAAATCTCACTTCGTAGTAAGTTTATTGATGTTGGAATCTCTAATATTCAATCAATGGGCAGAGTTACATAGCACCAAAGGGAGGATGGGTTGATTTATGTAGGTCTTTTAGGCTGCAGCATCAGCTCTTTAGCACTAAATGAACATATTACAAAAGTTAAAAATGTTTTCACTATTCAGTTGTAAATTGTAGAGCATCTGAAGAAAATGTAGGTAACACTTACTTGACATCTCTGTTCTAAGTCTCCAGAAGAGATATGCCTCTTCATAATAATAGTGATATTAATATTAGACCTATAAAATATAGGCCTAAATATCTCATAAGCAGTCATGTCATCTGACACAAACTCCTCTATAGGTAAGGTAGTCAATTCCCAGCTAATCATGACTGTCAACTTATTTTTCATAAGCTACAGTCAGATTTTTTGACTTCATATCTGTTATATCATGCCCTTAACAATATATCATATTACAGAGGTGTCAAGTGAAACCTATGGTCAAAATGTGCATATGGCTCACACAGTTTGATTTTATTTCAATAGCACCATCAGTTCTAGATTTTATTCCTTTCATCTCAGATGAATAAAAAATAAAGTTGGAGTGGTTATATTGTGTTTCTCCTTTGTCTTTGTCTATAGTAGATCAGATCGGGCATTGTTGGCTATGAAACTTTTAAAGGTAATGTTACCGCATTCAGGGAGACTGCATTCAAGGTAAACGTTGCATATGTTTGCTCAACCTGAAATTACCTTTACATGACAAGCGTGATTTAACGCAGGTTTACTGCTGATCGGATTGAATCCCGGCCCTAGGGTGCAATTCAATTGAGGTAAACCAGGCTGTTTGAGATGTCAATGATATAAAAGTACCCCTTGGTAGATGCACATGTTTGTGCTGGCCCTGTGTGTGGATGTATTAACCTTGTTTAAACGTTTTATTTTACCTTTGTTTAACTAGGCAAGTCAGTTAAGAAAAAATATCTTATTTACAGTGGGTTAACTGCCTTGTTCAGGGGCAGAACGACATATGTGTAGGGATTCGATCTCGCAACCTTTCAGTTACTGGTACAACGCTCTAACCACTAGGCTACCTGCCACCCCAATATCTTTTGATAAGGTTATTCATCTGATGTCAAAAATAGCTGTCATACTCCAGACTCGAACATTTTAATTACTTGTAGATGACAAATATACGTTTTTGCATTATCTGAAACAACGTTCTTCTGACATTTGTAGCGCAAAAATGGTGGTTGCGTTCCAAACAGCCTATATTGTAGGCTACTCCCCTTGCGCAGAACGTAAAATCTTATTTAGCCGTCTCTGTCAAACACTAGACTCACATTTGTGGAGGTCTGGGACCAATCAGATCAGATCAGTATCAGATTTCTTCAAAGGCAAGTAGAGTTTAACATGACAGGAAACACATAATAAGTTGCGCAGCACGACTACATTGCAGGCGGTATGGAACGTGGCCGGTGATATAACGTCATAACCACGTGTGTACGATCACGAACGTTTTAGCTGTTTTTGGCCAGACCAGATGCATTGTGGGAGAAGGTTGTGTAAACCAAAAATGTCAGCCTCGCGTTGCAACATTTTTTGTCGGACCGGCTGGTATGTTTTGCGGGTTCCGGTAGCCAAAATCAGCCTAGCAGTTGCACTATCTCATTTCCCGTCGAGGTGCAGTGCCAGGGCATATGGCACAGGCGGCACCACGTTTGGACCCAAACTCATCTCCACTCTCCCCCTGCGCGCAACCAACAGGCGCGTCTTTGGGTTCGCTTTTTTGTTCGGAGGGGGAGTCGGCTTGTATCAAACCATAAAATTCTCATTTCAACAGCATTTTGCAGAGGATGAATTGCCCAATGTAAGGATTTCAACCATTTATGCTTAATACTTTTATCTCTTCAATGTCACGTCATTCATTGTTTAACCGCATTCATTGTGGCTCATGCATTCTTTATAACGATGTATCTGTCGCTCTCTCTAACGGTCTTCAGCTTTTCCACGGATGTCCACAAAACTAGATGTAGTTGCACTGGGCTTTTGAAAGTATGTCTCATGTTTTGCTGCAACGGATCAGAAATAATGATATGAGGACAAACACTGTATGCAATCATATATTTACCCACAGCTCCCCAATCGCCAATATCGCATCCCCACAAACCAGGGCTCCGACCTGACGTTTGCCACCGACTTAACGTTTACCTTATACCAGTACAAGACCTGTCCATACTGCAGCAAAGTGCGGGCATTCCTCGACTACTATGGTCTTCCATATAAGGTTGTGGAAGTCAACCCTGTCATGCACACGGAGATCAAATGGTCGTCGGAGTACCAAAAGGTGCCCATTCTTATGGTGGAGGGGAAAGAAATTGTGGTAAGCCGAGTAGATCTCAAACTTGAAGAAAAAGTGTTTCAAGCAAGTACTCTATTTTTTTTTAAATTTAGTTTAATAAAACCATCTCTAATTGCTTGTCAAACAGCAACTGAACAACTCATCTGTCATTATCAGTGCAATGAAGACGTGCATGATTGACAAGTAAGTAAATAATGTAATTTCATAAAAAGCAGAATGACCTATTGCATTTTAACCCTACAATATCACTTATTTCGATACCTCTGTTCTCTTTGACTTTGCAGAGAAAGAACGATGTCAGAGGTTGTAAAGTACTTTCCGAGACTCCCGTCTACCAATGCCTGGGGGAATGAAGTTCTGGAGTACACTAACAAATACTGGGTGATGTTGAATGAGATTAAGATCACTGAGGTATACACATCTAAAAATGCCAGAAAGTAAGTTAGCTCTATGTTGTTTTGATCTAAGAATTTGATTGTTGTGATTTGTTCAATATTTTCTACATGCACTAGAGTACATCTGTAAACTGACAGGTATAAGCAATACGGCTGAAAAATGTCACCTTTCACAGGGTAGGGTGGAGCTACCCTCCAAATTGATTCCAGTTCTTTCAGATCTACATAACTTCATAGGGGGTATGGGCTAGCTAGAGGTCGTTTTTGGACTGGGAAAATCTGTCTGTTCTTTTTTCCAGGGAGGAGGTACGATGGCGTCAGTGGGCCGATGACTGGCTCGTGAATCGAATAAAGCCTAATGTGTACAGGACTCCCGCTGAGGCCTTAGCCACCTATGACCACATAGTGCGTGAGGGCAACTTTGGTTCTGTTCCTTTTGCCAAGTATGGAGGGGCCTTCTATATGTTCTGGGCCTCCAAGGTCCTGAAAATCTGGTGAGTTTCAGATCGCTGTCAATCATTGCAAATTACTAGATTTTAAATGGAATGTTTTCAATTTCATTCTCTTCTATATGCTTGTCAATGTGAGTTTGTGCCTGGTCTTCCCCACTGTTCCTGCCCCCACATAGGTACAAGTTACAGGATGATGTCAGGGAAGATTTGTACATGGCTGTGAATGAGTGGATAACAGCTATTGGGAGGAAGAGGAAATTCATGGGTGGTGACAAACCCAACCTCGCTGATCTGGTAAGATATGTAGGTTGTTGTGACAGTTTGAAAGGAAATTCCATTTCAGTTGGGTACAATTTATATTGACGTGTTAAATTGATTACACATGTTGACAAGGGACCTCAATTGAATAATAATACATTTTATTTTAAGCTTTTTTCAAGACACCCAACTCTTGACTTCATTATTTACACTACTGATAACCTCTTTCTTCCTGAAGGCGGTGTATGGAGTCCTCCGATCCATGGAGAACCTGGAGGCCTTTTACGACGTGATGGAGAACACCAAGGTGAAGAAGTGGTATCTGGCCACAGAGAAACAAGTGAGGGAGCACGGTGGTCGGAACCTATGTAGAAAACCACTGCAGAACTATCATGGCATAACTGAGTTCTAGGTTGCTGATTCAGGCTACCACTGCACACACAAAATCTGGATGCAAAGGTTCTCTACCAGTCAGCACACTTTCATAACATGTTACAAGTGACAGTTTTATTTGTGAACGGACAGACAGTCTACCATGTGTTTCATGTTCTCTGTACAATCAACGCCTCTTTCAAATATCTTTATGGATACAGTCTTAGTTTCCTAGAGGAAATGTAGCTCAATAGTCATTTTATGTATGTATTCAAATAAATGTGTGTATATGACTATTTAACAGTTCATGTATTGCAGTAATAGACTGTTACTCACTCTTTGTGAATGTGCTAAGTAAACCACTAAGCATTTGTTTAATTATTTTATCCGTATGCATACCTGAAATTACACTCGTTTTATTTGCTGGTGTTGTATTACCCTGGCACTTTGTTGGTCAAGCTGTGTCATAGGCCAGATATTTTAGACACATACATGTGGCCAAAACTTTTGAGAATGACACAAATATTAATTTCCACAAAGTTTGCTGCCTCAGTGTCTTTAGATATTTTTGTCAGATGTTACTATGGAATACTGAAGTATAGTTACAAGCATTTCATAAGTCAAAGGCTTTTATTGACAATTACATGAAGTTGATGCAAAGAGTCAATATTTGCATTGTTGACCCCTCTTTTTCAAGACCTCTGCAATCCGCCCTGGCATGCTGTCAATTAACTTCTGGGCCACATCCTGACTGATGGCAGCCCATTCTTGCATAATCAATGCTTGGAGTTTGTCAGAATTTGTGGGTTTTTGTTTGTCTACCCGCCTCTTGAGGATTGACCACAAGATCTCAATGGGATTAAGATCTGGGGGGTTTCCTGGCCATGGACCTAAAATATTGTTGTTTTGTTCACCGAGCCACTTAGTTATCACTTTTGCCTTATGAAAAGGTGCTCCATCATGCTGGAAAAGGCATTGTTCGTCACCAAACTGTTCCTGGATGGTTGGGAGAAGTTGCTCTCGGAGGATGTGTTGGTACCATTCTTTATTCATGGCTGTGTTCTTAGGCAAAATTGTGAGTGAGCCCACTCCCTTGGCTGAGAAGCAACCCCACACATGAATGGTCTCAGGATGCTTTACTGTTGGCATGACACAGGACTGATGGTAGCGCTCACCTTGTCTTCTCGGGACAAGCTTTTTTCTGGGTACCCTAAACAATCGGAAAGGGGATTCATCAGAGAAAATGACTTTACCCCAGTCCTCAGCAGTCCAATCCCTGTACCTTTTGCAGAATATCAGTCTGTCCCTGATGTTTTTCCTGGAGAGAAGTGGCTTCATTGCTGCCCTTCTTGACTACAGGCCATCATCCAAAAGTCTTCACCTCACTGTGCATGCAGATGGTGGTACTGGTGGTGCCCCGATCCCGCAGCTGAATTAACTTTAGGAGATGGTCCTGGTTCTTGCTGGACTTTCTTGGGCACCCTGAAGCCTTCTTCACAACAATTGAAACGCTCTCCTTGAAGTTCTTGATGATCCGATAAATGGTTGATTTAGGTACAATCTTACTGGCAGCAATATCCTTGTCTGTGAAGCCCTTTTTGTACAAAGCAATGATGACAGCATATGTGTCCTTGCAGGTAACCATGGTTGACAGAGGAAGATCAATGATTCCAAGCACCACCCTCCTTTTGAAGCTTCCAGTCTGTTATTCAAACTCAATCAGCATGAGAGAGTGATCTCCAGCCTTGTCCTTGTCAACACTCACACCTGTGTTAACGAGAGAATCACTGACGTGTCAGCTGGTCCTTTTGTGGCAGGGCTGAAATGCAGTGGAAATGTTTTCTGGGGATTCAGTTCGTTTGCATGGCAAAGAGGGACTTTGCAATTAATTGCAATTCAACTGATCACTCTTCATAACATTCTGGAGTATATGCAAATTGTGAAAATGTATATTTGTGTCATTCTCAAAACTTATGGCCACGACTGTAGTTGCTCATGTATAAGTCAATTCTCTGATTAAAGTGTGCCATTACAACGATAGAAGAGTTGATTACAGCACATAGTGTGTGACAAGGCTTGGTAGAAGTTGCGCCTCACCACTGTTAAAGGGGCCGACTCCCTCTAGAATTGTGGATAGAGCAATCTGAACCTAGATCTGTTGCACAGGAGGCTGCTGAGGGGAGGACGGCTCATAATAATGTCTGGAACGGAGCAAATGTAATGGCGTCAAACACATGGAAACCATGTGTTTGATGTATTTGATACCATTCCATTAATTCCGCTCCAACCATTACCACAAGCACGTCCTCCTCAATTATAGTGCCACCTACCTTCTGTGATCTTTAACCAAGCGCTATTATTCCTGCAATTTTTTTATTATGGCCAACAGTGGGGGGTAATAGTTGGTGGATCTATTCTCTTATGGGTAAAACTGGCCAAATTAAGAAAAAAGCTATTGAAGGTAGGCTACTGTAGCTTAAGTGCGGAGGGAATTAGATGACTAAATTGTAGTAATATAACCTGTGCCTACAGGGTGAGGATATAAAACGACACAGTCACCTGTGCTGCAATGGCTAACATCTACCTCCATGTTGATCATGTCTTCTTCCAATACTGGATTTAATTCACATTTGATACAAAATGTTGCATCTCAGATGTACACAAACTGTAGCGTAATTATCTGCTTAACTACTGAGATTATGATTGAGGAATTGGCTAGATCAAGGCCCTTTATAACAAGGTATTTATCTGAAGCAACCAACGTGGCCTTAGAATTGGGACCATCCCATGTCAAATAAATACTCTTAAAAGGGTGCTAATAAAGCATTTAAATTGTAATTAATGACATGAAGATTGGAGAATAAGCAGAATGTAAAATAATTTAAAAAAAGAAATACATTACGGTAATTGTAAACCCAAGGTATTTTATGTTGATTACCTTCATCTTTTTGTTTTTAACAGTTTGCTTTGTTTTTCCATATGTAATAGACCACAACTTTTATTTTGAGGACCTCAAAATATTTCCCCAACTGACAAGTTTTTTTATTTAGTAGACCACACAAGAGTCCCCTTCCCCTTGCTTTATCACTGGCATGGTGGGAGGGGATGTTAGGCTGCATTTACACCGGCAGCCCAATTCTGATATTTTTGCCCACTAATTGGTCTTTTGACCTGATGTGAAATGATTTTTTTGATCTTTTTCAGAGCTGACCTGATTGGTCAAAAGAACAATTAATGAAAACAATATCAGAATTGGGCTGCTTGTCTAAACAAGCCTTAGAAGTTAGTTTCCACTGGAGAGAAAAAAACATACAACTTAACAGCTACAAAAATATCCTTACCAATGATATACCTCTTCTTGATGGTCATTACTATGGGCAGCCCAATTCCGATTTTTTTAAAGGTGCTATCTTTGACACTGTTATGCAAGCAGACCAGTAGCAGACAGTGCTGTTTAAGACTGAGGACCATTTTTTCCCCCTAATGAGCATGGCCTTATTTCAATTACAGCATGTTGGATGACTGGCATTCATATTCCATTCTTCCTGTTCAATGTAACATCAATAGGTTTAAGCTACTACATGATACTCAAATCTTCCCTATACCCATCATGAGGTTGCTACAACCTAGCCTATGAATAAAAGTTTACAAGGTAGGTGCACACAGTTCGAGAGAGAATTTTGAGGTGACACATGGACAGACAGGGACACATTCAATAGTGCCTTGCACACTCTTCCCTGCATCTAGCTGATTGATATAGGGTGTAATCATAAGTCCAATAGATGTAGGGTTTCTATTGGACAAATTCAGGTATGTTTATCCCCGTTTTGTTCTGTTTGCTTCCGTTTTAAGAAACGTTTTTTAACAGAATCGTCGGAATGAATACACCCCTGATCACACATTAAATCGAATCAAATTTTATTTGTCACACACATGGTTAGCAGATGTTAATGCGAGTGTAGCAAAATGCTTGTGCTTCTAGTTCCGACAATGCAGTAATAACCAACGAGTAATCTAACCTAACAATTCCACAACTACTACCTTATACACACAAGTGTAAAGGGATAAAGAATATGTACATAAAGATATATGAATGAGTGATGGTACAGAACGGCATAGGCAAGATGCAGTAGATGGTATAGAGTACAGTATATACATATAAGATGAGTAATGTAGGGTATATAAACATAAAGTGGCATAGTTTAAAGTGGCTAGTGATACATGTATTACATAAGGCAAGATGCAGTAGATGATATAGAGTACAGTATATACATATACATATGAGATGAGTAATGTAGGGTATGTAAACATTATATTAAGTGGCATTGTTTAAAGTGGCTAGTGATACATTTTTCCATACATTTCCATCAATTCCCATTATTAAAGTGGCTGTACCATCTGGAGAGCCTTACGATTGTGGGCGGAGCAGTTGCCGTACCAGGCGGTGATACAGCCCGACAGGATGCTCTCGATTGTGCATCTGTAGAAGTTTGTGAGTGCTTTTGGTGACAAACCAAATTTCTTCAGCCTCCTGAGGTTGAAGAGGCGCTGCTGTGCCTTCTTCACAACACTGTCTGTGTGGGTGGACCAATTCAGTTTGTCCGTGATGTGTACACCGAGGAACTTAAAACTTACTACCCTCTCCACTACTGTCCCGTCGATGTGGATAGGGGTGTGCTCCCTCTGCTGTTTCCTGAAGTCCACAATCATCTCCTTTGTTTTGATGATGTTGAGCGTGAGGTTATTTTCCTGACACCACACTCCGAGGGCCCTCATCTCCTCCCTGTAGGCCGTCTCGTCGTTGTTGGTAATCAAGCCTACCATTGTAGTGTCGTCCGCAAACTTGATGATTGAGTTGGAGGCGTGCATGGCCACGCAGTCGTGGGTGAACAGGGAGTACAGGAGAGGGCTCAGAACACACCCTTGTGGGGCCCCAGTGTTGAGGATCAGCGGGGTGATGTTGTTACCTACCCTCACCAACTCGGGGCGGCCCGTCAGGAATTCCAGTACCCAGTTGCAGAGGGCGGGGTCGAGACCCAGGGTCTCGAGCTTGATGACGAGTTTGGAGGGTACTATGGTGTTAAATGCTGAGCTGTAGTCGATGAACAGCATTCTCACATAGGTATTCCTCTTGTCCAGATGGGTTAGGGCAGTGTGCAGTGTTGTTGCGATTCCGTCGTCTGTGGACCTATTGGGTCGGTAAGCAAATTGGAGTGGGTCTAGGGTGTCAGGTAGGGTGGAGGTGATATGGTCCTTGACTAGTCTCTCAAAGCACTTAATGATGACGGAAGTGAGTGCTACGGGGCGGTAGTCGTTTAGCTCAGTTACCTTAGCTTTCTTGGGAACAGGAACAATGGTGGCCCTCTTGAAGCATGTGGGAACAGCAGACTGGGATAAGGATTGATTGAATATGTCAGTAAACACACCAGCCAGCTGGTCTGCGCATGCTCTGAGGACGCGGCTGGGAATGCCGTCTGTGCCTGCAGCCTTGCGAGGGTTAACACGTTTAAATGTTTTACTCACCTCGGCTGCAGTGAAGGAGAGCTCGCAGGTTTTGGTAGCGGGCCGTGTCAGTGGCACTGTATTGTCCTCAAAGCGAGCAAAAAAGTTATTTAGTCTGTCTGGGAGCAAGACATCCTGGTCCGCGATGGGGCTGGTTTTCTTTTTGTAATCAGTGATTGACTGTAGACCCTACCACATACCTCTTGTGTCTGAGCTGTTGAATTGCGACTCTACTTTGTCTCTATACTGGCACTTAGCTTGTTTGATTGCCTTGCAGAGGGAATAGCTACACTGTTTGTATTCGGTCATGTTTCCGGTCACCTTGCCCTGGTTAAAAGCAGTGGTTCGCGCTTTCAGTTTCATGCGAATGCTGCCATCAATCCACGGTTTCTGGTTTGGGAATGTTTTAATCGTTGCTGTGGGTATTACGTCGCCGATGCACTTTCTAATGAACTCGCTCACCGAATCAGCGTATTCGTCAATGTTGTTGTTGGACGCAATGCAGAACATATCCCAATCCACGTGATTGAAGCAGTCTTGAAGCATGGAATCAGATTGGTCGTGCCATGTTTCCGTGAAGCAAAGAACGTTACAGTCTCTGATGTCTCTCTGGAATGCTACCCTTGCTCGGATTTCATCAACCTTGTTGTCAAGAGACTGGACATTGGCGAGTAGTATGCTAGGGAGTGGAGCGCGATGTGCTCGTCTCCGAAGCCTGACCAGAAGACCGCTTCGTTTGCCCCTTTTTACGGCGTCGTTGTTTAGGGTCGCCGGCTGGGATCCGATCCATTGTACTGGGTGGAAGGCAAAACACAGGATCCGCTTCGGGATAGTCATATTCCTGGTCGTAATGATAGTGAGTTGACGTTGCTCTTATATTCAGTAGTTCCTCCCGACTGTATGTAATGAAACCTAAGATTACCTGGGGTACCAATGTAAGAAATAACACGTAAAAAAACAAAATACTGCATAGTTTCCTAGGAACGCGAAGCGAGGCGGCCATCTCTGTCGACGCCGGAAGTAGATACATAAACACAGTTCGCTTTCATAGCAGCCACGTTGTATTCCTTCTCGCATCTATGCACTCTCCTCTCACATTGTCCCTTCGCTTGTGGACTTCAATTCACATCACATCAGTTGTACGTGACCAGGCAAAAAAAAAAAAATCCAAACCATATCATAACCGCTACACACAGCCTACATCGTTGTCACAATATTAGCTAAAGTAACGTCATAGTAATCATAGCTAATAGAACTAACGTGTTAGTTAGTAAACCCGCTACAATCATGCAGCAACATTACAGTGTACAGTCAGTAAGCAGTTTAGCACTTACACCGGCAGGCCCCGGTGGCAATAAATTCGTAAAACCAAAAGCTTACCTTGACTTGGAAGAGTTCAAGTGTTGTGTTGGATAGTCGTAGCCAGCTAGCTAACATAGATTCCCTATGTTTGAGCAGGGTGTTTGAGTAGGCTAAGTAAGTGAAACTGAAAAAAAAATTCCAAATATCTCTCGCTCTTGCTTTTCCTTCATTTTCGAAGAAATTAATTTGTTCAAAACTGTTCAACTCGTCTTTCACTCTCTTTGAGTCAACTACTCACCACATTTTATGCACTGCGGCAGCTTAGGATTTCAGTACTAGATTCACTCTCTGATCTTTTTTTGGGGTGGACAACATGTCAGATCATGCTGCAAGAGCTCTGATAGGTTGGACGACATCCTCCAGAAGTTGTCATAATTACTGTTTAAGTCTATGGAAAGGTGTGAGAACCATGAGCCTCCTAGGTTTTTTATTGAAGGCAATGTACCCAGAGGAGGACAGAAGCTACAGTAGCTGTCCTCCGGCTACACCATGGTGCTACCCTGCAGAGTGCTGTTGAGGCTACTGTAGACCTTCATTGCAAAATAGTGTGTTTCAACAAATTATTTGGTGACGTGATTATATTTAGTATAGTTTCATCGAAAAAGGATAACTTCATTGAGGAATGAAATTCACTGAGGAAGATGGTCCTCCCCTTCCTCCTCTGAGGATCCTCCACTGAAGCAGACATTATTTCAACCACATAAAATATGCACCCAAGATGAACTGAAGTCATGAAACGTGTTTAATCATTTTCTCAGCTCTTCATTTCCTTAAAACCGGCCAAACATTACATAAAAATGTTTTGCACAGGAATTGTTTTCCAGTTTGGGAGTAATTGCGTTTTCTCCCCAGTCCCTAAATGAAACAGACAACTTTACCGGTGTTAACTAGATTACTAGCTAATGGGTTCATTCTATCGTTGTAAGACATTATTCTGGTGAGCACTACTTTATTTAGTCTTCTAGGGCAACAAGTAATGACAGAAGAGAAGCTGCATGTATCTAAATATAGTTGACAAAGAAATGGACAACCAAATTTCGGAAATTATAATATAGCCTACCAAATGGCGGAAATTATAAGCAGAAACATTCTAAATTAGGGGTGAAAGTATCCCAAACCAGTAGGCTATATGGTCCAGTATGAGTATCAGCAAAACAAATTATGTAAGGGATAATCAACGACGGGCTATGCGTTCTATGGAAAATAATGAATTACGTGGAAGGTGTTTTCCAAGCGCTAGCGGAGTGGAACTAACCTTCCACAGAGTTGCAATATTTTACAGAGAATTCATAGAGCCCCGAGTTGATCATTCCTTTTATACCAAGGCTTGTATTCATGGATGCCCAATAAATGTTTTCCCCAATAAATGTACCAAGAAAAAAACATGTAAAAAATGTCTTTCATCTCTCTGTGTAATGAATCTCTAGCTCTTCCTCCTCCTCCTCCTCGGACGAGGAGAGGAGAGAGGGATCAGATGACCAATGTGCAGCGAGGTATGTAGACATAATGAATTTATTAGACACGACGAACACTGACACGAACTATACTTGAATATTTACAAAATAACAAACAAACAACGTAGACTGACCTGAACATGCAAACTACATATAACGAAGCATGCATGAACAGGAAAGAACGAACGAGACGAGACAGTACCGTGTGGTGCAATAAACACAGACACAGCGACAACCACCCACAACAAACACTGAAACAACATCCCTATATATGGTTCTCAATCAAAGGAAAACATAGAAAACACCTGCCTCTGATTGAGAGCCATACAAGGTCAATTAAACCTGACACTTAACATAGAACAAACACAGACTGCCCACCCAGCTCACGTCCTGACCCACTAAACAACAACTATACAAAAGGAAAACAAGGTCAGGAACGTCACACTCTGTTTCATAATTTTCATTCAATTCACCAGAGGCTGAATGTATCTCACCAGAGAATGCATCCAAGCGAGCAAAACAGCACCGCTCTGTCTCTGTATGTGTAGGCAATCTATCTGATGCTGTCTGGTCATAAAAAGTATGACATAGTTGCCGCCCGTAGCATTGAATGCAAGGGAAGCCAGCAAGCGTTTGTCCTTCCTTGATAAAAAAAAGTATGAAGTAATAGCCAATTAGTGTTGAGCTAAACTGAGCAAGCTCAACTGTGAATGGTCCTGGCACACCGAAAAAAAAAGTGTCAAGGGAAGCCAGTTTGGATTTGGTGTCACTCCTCTCAAATTGCATTGAGAGCATACATAATTGACAGAAACAACTTCAATTGTTGCATCTTGTTGTGTTGTTGTCCACCAGTGGCTAGCTAGCTGAAATTGTCCCTTTCCTAAATTAGCCATTGATAGGGATTTGGACTTGTGGATTGACTTAATTCTCTGTACTAGCCAATGATTATAGCTGTGATTCTGATCCAATCATTAATTCATTCCATGTTGTGCCCTGGCCTGAGAGGATGGAAGTTCAATATGTACAGTTGAAGTCGGAAGTTTACATACACTTAGGTTGGAGTCATTAAAACTTGTTTTTCAACCACTCCACAAATTTCTTGTTGACAAACTATAGTTTTGACAAGTCGGTTAGGACATCTACTTGGTGCATAGCACAAATCATTTTTCCAACAATTGTTTACAGACAGATTATTTCACTTATAATTCACTGTATCACAATTCCACTGGGTCAGAAGTTTACATACACTAAGTTGACTGTGCCTTTAAACAGCTTGGAAAATTCCAGAAAATTATGTCATGGCTTTAGAACCTTCTGATGGGCTAATTGACATAATTTGAGTCAATTGGAGATGTACCTGTGGATGTATTTCAAGGCCTACCTTCAAACTCAGTGCCTCTTTGATTGGCATCATAGGAAAATCAAAAGAAATCAGCCAAGACCTCAGAAAAATTATTGTAGACCTTCACAAGTCTGGTTCATCCTTTGGAGCAATTTCAAACGCCTGAAGGTACCACGTTCACCTGTACAAACAATAGTACGCAAGTATAAACACCATGTAACCACGCAGCCATCATACCGCTTAGGAAGGAGACGTGTTTTGTCTCCTAGAAATGAACGTACTTTGATGCGAAAAGTGCAAATCATTCCCAGAACATCAGCAAAGGACCTTGTGAAGATGCTGATACAAAACAGGTACAAAAGTATCTATATTCACAGTAAAACGAGTCCTATATCGACTTAACCTGAAAGGCCGGTCAGCAAGGAAGAAGCCACTGCTCCAAAACCGCCATAAAATAACACTACGGTTTGCAACTGCACATGGGGACAAAGATCATACTTTTTGGAGAAATGTCCAAATCAAATTTATTTATATAGCCCTTCGTACATCAGCTGATATCTCAAAGTGCTGTACAGAAACCCAGCCTAAAACCCCAAACAGCAAGCAATGCAGGTGTAGAAGCACGGTGGCTAGGAAAAACTCCCTAGAAAGGCCAAAACCTAGGAAGAAACCTAGAGAGAGGAACCAGGCTATGAGGGGTGGCCAGTCCTCTTCTGGCTGTGCCGGGTGGAGATTATAACAGAACATGGCCAAGATGTTCAAATGCTCATAAATGACCAGCATGGTCAAATAATAATAATCACAGTAGTTGTCGAGGGTGCAGCAAGTCAGCACCTCAGGAGTAAATGTCAGTTTACTTTTCATAGCCGATCATTAAGAGTATCTCTACCACTCCTGCGGTCTCTAGAGATTTGAAAACAGCAGGTCTGGGACAGGTAGCACGTCCGGTGAACAGGTCAGGGTTCCATAGCCGCAGGCAGAACAGTTGAAACTGGAGCAGCATCACGGCCAGGTGGACTGGGGACAGCAAGGAGTCATCATGCCAGGTAGTCCTGAGGCATGGTCCTAGGGCTCAGGTCCTCCGAGAGAAAGAGAGAATTAGAGAGAGCATACTTAAATTCACACAGGACACCAGATAAGACAGGAGAAGTACTCCAGATATAACAAACTGACCCTAGCCCCCCGACACATAAACTACTGCAGCAAAAATACTGGAGGCTGAGACAGGAGGGGTCAGGAGACACTGTGACCCCATCCAATGATACCCCCGTACAGGGCCAAACAGGAAGGATATAACCCCAACCACTTTGCCAAAGCACAGCCCCCACACCACTAGAGGGAAATCTTAAACCACCAACTTACCATCCTGAGACAAGGCCGAGTATAGCCCACAAAGAGCTCCGCCACGGCACAACCCAGACAGGAAGATCACGTCAGTGACTCAACCCACTCAAGTGACGCACCCCTCCTAGGGACGGCATGAAAAAGCACCAGTAAGCCAGTGACTCAGCTCCTGTAATAGGTTTAGAGGCAGAGAATCCCAGTGTCCTCTGGTCTGATGAAACAAAAATAGAACTGTTTGGCCATAATGACCATCATTATGTTTGGAGGAAAAAGAGGGAGGCTTGCAAGCCAAAAACCACCATCCCGACGTGAAGCACGGGGGTGGCAGCATCATGTTGTGGGGGTGCTTTGCTGCAGGAGGGACTGGTGCACTTCACAAAATAGATGGCATCATGAGGCTGGAAAATTATATGGATATATTGAAGCAACATGTCAAGACGTTAATCAGGAAGTTAAAGCTTGGTCGCAAATGGGTCTTCCAAATGGACAATGACCCCAAGCACACTTCCAAAGTTGTGGCAAAATGGCTTACGGACAACAAAGTCAAGGTATTGGAGTGGCCATAACAAAGCCCTGACTTCAATCCTATAGGAAATTTGAGGGCAGAACTGAAAAAGCATGTGCGAGCAAGGAGGCCTACAAACCTGACTGTTACACCAGCTCTGTCAGGAGGAATGGCCCAAAATTCACCCAACTTATTGTGGGAAGCTTGTGGAAGGCTACCCGAAACGTTGGACCCAAGTTAAACAATTTAAAGGCAATGCTACAAAATACTAATTGAGTGCATGTTGTTGAAGTCGGCTAAACTTTGAACATTGAGATATTAAATAAATGATAGAAACGAATCCACTGTCGCAGCTAAACGAATCCACTGATAGAAATGCATTCCACCCGGTGTCTATTCCATAAATTATCACTGGCTAAATCTAGGACGTTAAGAAGCAGTGCGGCTTGTGTAACAGTATAACTTTAGACCGTCCCCTTGCCCCGACCTGGGTGCGAACCAGGGACCCTCTGCACACATCAACAACAGTCACCCACGAAGCATCGTTACCCATCGCTCCACAAAAGCATGGGGAACCACTACTTCAAGGTCTCAAAGCGAGTGATGTAACCAATTGAAACGCTATTAGCGCGCACCACCGCTAACTAGCTAGCCATTTCACATCCGTTACACTTGGTTGGGTTGTGTTTCGGAGGACGCATGGCTTTTGACCTTCGTCTCTCCCGAGCCCGTACGGGAGTTGTAGCGATGAGACAAGATAGTAATTACTAGCAATTGGATACCACGAAAATTCGGGAGAAAAGGGGGTAAAATTTTAACTAAATAATTAAATGCCTATTTACTCTGTTCTATCTGACTGTGCAATCCACTGTCTCATCAGCTCAGCCAGGCAATTGATTAACTTGATCTCCATGATAAAAAGCATCTAGACATGATCTCACATTTCTTTTAGACTATCATTACGTTTTCAACAGCGGAGATTTGTATAAACCTAGCTGTCTGTCTCTCCGACTTTTGCAACATTGTTTCAATATTAAAATTTAATCTCCAGCTGTCCCATAGTAATGCACATGTCGAGAGTCGGGATGAGCAAACAGGCAGGCAGCTTTTCTCAGCCAGTCGAAATCTTGAATCAGAATCATTTTAATGGATATATACAAAGAACTATCAATAGAAAACAGGTCAAAGAAAAAAAGTGCAACTAGTGTAAGGAATTGTATTAGATATTGGTAACTTGTTTTAACAACTTCTCAACATTAGCTATGGTTGACACAATATACACACTCCCTTTTATATTGGATATATGCGGGACTCATTGGACACATGCACGACTCCCACAACTCCCCTCCCCCATGACAATCACTCAGACACACACAACTCAGGGTTGGAGCTCCAGACAAAGAACTACCTCAGGAACCAATGGAACGTGGACACCAGGCCTGTACAGGACTACCCAAGACCCAGACCGACCAATCGGAAGGCCAGACTCGCAGATCAACCTACTTTGCTTGTTGTCTATATATAAAACTGTACGACTGTGGAAACTCCCTCTTTTCCTGATGACCCCATACGGATCAGAAAGAAGGAGCCGTGCTGCACGCTTTGCATAATATTTTTACACTTGAATAAACCTGCCTTATTATAAAATTATCCACCTCGTCCTATGTCTCCACTTGGTCTCCTGTCTCAAGTAAAACGAATTATCAACACTAGTTTGCTGTCTTTCCAGCTTCAGCTTGAAGTCATCGCGTTAGCTGTGTTGTTGGCTAGCTCCTCTGAACAACAGTGTCCTGACAAGAGAGCACATTTTCTACACCAGGCGAAATTGCGCATCATTAGCTCATTGTTATGGATGTGTCAAAATAAATGTCACTAGAAAACAGCTTAAACAAACGCAAATGCAGCTATTTTGCTGTTATTCTGGCTGCACTGCTTGACGTGACTGTAATTTATCCGTAGTTGGCTAGCTAGCAAGCAAGGGATACGAACATTGCCAGCCAGTATGTCACGTCTAGCAACTGAACCGATATAACGAACGACCAGCCAGTTTGGGTAGCAACCCTAGATTTGTGCTGGGACTTTATCTTGTGGAAGGATGAAATAGTATGAATGAATTCATTAAATAAATGTTTTTAATGAAAATATGTAAATCATTATTTGAATATGTTGATAACCCGTTGTATAAAACTGATAATGCCCTCGAAGCCGGTGTTTGGAGGATATATCGGCACGGTTTGCCTGACCCCGACTTCATCTCGGGCCTAACAACACCTGTGCCAATATTTCCTCCAAACACCGGCTTCGAGGGCATTATCAGTTAAATAATCCGCACTGTAGAACAGTGTTTCCTAAACTCAGTCCTGAGGCTGGGTGCACATTTTGGTTTTTGCCCTAGCACTACACAACTGATTCAAATAATCAACTCATCATCACGCTTTGATTATTTGAATCATGGTATATGTTCAATTCTATACTTACAAATTGTGCTAAATTTGGATGTGATAGTGAATTGAATCAACCAGACTCAGAGGTAAACTTCAAGATGTCTTTACTCCATCACTGTCGGTGTAACAAACTCCATTCCTTTAATGACGTGGTGACGTCCTATATCAGTATGTCACATTAATACACGACAGTATATGGCCAATATACCACAGCTAAGGTTTGTTCTTAGTACGACACAATGCGGAGTGCCACAGCCTTTAGCCGTGGTATATTTAGCAATAAGGCCTGAGGGGGTGTGGTATATGGCCAATTTACCACAGCTAAGGGCTGTTCTCAAGCACGACGCAATGTGCCTTACTGCTATTATAAACTAGTTACCAACGTAATTAGAGCAGTAAAAATACATGATTTGTCATACCCGTGGTATACAGTCTGATATACCACGGCTGTCAGCCAATCAGCATTCAGGGCTCAAACCACCCAGTTTATAATGGCCATTTATACAATGGGTTGGTCTAATCCTGCAAACTGATTGGTTAAAACCACGTGATCAAACAAAGCTTCAAATCGGTACATTGTGTTAGATCAGTAGTGCTTTGAAATCTGAATCGGAGCTCAAGTATCAATCGTCACATCACTAGCCTGCCTGACGATAATATGCTTCAGGTGTGTGGACTGTCAGGCTGTTGCTCCCCTATTTGACCAGCAGATGTAGCCAACAAGCAGCCAGACTGTATGACATTGGCAAGCACAAGTAAATGGGTAACCGAATCGTTATAATTTATTTTAACCATTGTTGTAACTACAGTGCATTCAGAAAGTATTCAGACCCCTTCACTTTTTCCACATTTTGTTGTTACAGCCTTATTCTAAAATGTATTCCTTTTCTTCCCCCCTCATAAATTTACACACAATACCACATAATGACAAAACAAAAAGATAAAGTTTAGAATTTTTGGCAAATGTATAAACATTTAAAACTGAAATATGACATTTATATAAGTATTCAGACCCTTTACTCAGTACTTTGTTTAAGCACTCTTGGCAGCGATTACAGCCCCGAGTCTTCTTGCGTATGATGCAACAAGCTTGGCACACCTGTATTTGGGGAGTTTCTCCTATTCTTCTCTGCAGATCCTCTCAAGCTCTGTCAGGTTGGATGGGGAGTGTCGCTGCACAGCTATTTTCAGGTCTCTCCAAGGATGTTTGTTTGGGTTCAAGTTCGGGCTCCAGCTGGGCCAATCAAGGACATTCATAACTTGTCCTGAAGCCACTCCTGCGTTGTCTTGGCTGTGTGCTTAGGGTCGTTGTCCTGTTGGAAGGTGAACCTTCGCCCCAATCTGAGGTCCTGAGCGCTCTCGATCAGGTTTTCATCAAGGATCTAGACTTTGCTCCATTCATCTTTCCCTCGATCCAAACTAGTCTCCCAGTCCCTGCGGCTGAAAAACATCCCCACAGCATGATGCTACCACCACCATGCTTCAACGTAGGGATGGTGCCAGGTTTCCTCCAGACGTGACGATTGGCATTCAGGTCAGAGAATCTTGGTTTCATCAGACCAGAGAATCTTCTTTCTCATGGCCTGAGAGTCCTTTAGGTGCCTTTTGGCAAACTCCAAGCGGGCTGTCATGTACCTTTTACTGAGGAGTGGCTTCCATCTGGCCACTCTACCATAAAGGCCTGATTGGTGGAGTGCTGCAGAGATGGTTGTCCTTCTGGAAGGTTCTCCTGTCTCCACAGAGGAACTCTGGAGCTCTGTCAGAGTGACCATCGGGTTCTTGGTCACCTCCTTGACCAAGGCCTTTCTTGGCCAGGTGGCCAACTCTAGGAAGAGTCTTGGTGGTTCCAAACTTCTTCCATTTAAGAATGATGGAGGCCACTTTGTTCTTAGAGACCTTCAATACTTCAGACATTTTTTGGTACCCTTCCCCGGTTCCTCGACACAATCCTGTCTCGGAGCTCTACGGACAATTCCTTCGACCTCATGGCTTGGTTTTTGCTCTGACATGCACAGTCAACTGTGGTACCTTATATAGACAGGTGTGTGCCTTTCCAAATCATGTCCAATCTTTTTGAATTTACTACAGGTGGACTTAGGGCTGTGGCGGTCAGGAAATTTTGTGGGAGGTGGTTGTCAAGCAAATAACTGCTGGTCTCACCTTAATTGACCTGTAATTAGCATAAATACTTTTAGCATCTCCTGGCTTCCACGCATAGCCTTCAAGCCCCTGATGCAGACCTTCAGAATGTCTACATTTTAAAACGTCTAATAAATCCATTTAATGTAGCCTACAACGTCACAATAAATGCATTATTTATTTTAGACAGGTCTAAAGAAACATGATATGAAGAAAATGTAGTCTATTTCAGAAGAACAGACTAGCATACTCTGAGTTTTCCTAATGTTAGGCCCTGATATGGCTATGCCATATGGCTGTGGGCTACACTAGTTCATTTAGCAGACAAGAGTTGCTTAGAATTCTGTGTCTTTCTTTTAAAATAATTTTATAGTATGAAGAATACAATTGAACATAACTTAATAAAATAGAAAGGATATTTTCTCCAAACTATTTCAAAGTTAGTGTGCACAAGCGGCTATTCTATGTTAAGCGGTTAACAAAGAAACTGGTCCTATATGCATCATATAGAGTTATTCATGCAACTTTAGTTGTGATACAAACGTTGGGCTATATGTTTAGATTTGTAATACATTCTAAGGCTGCATGATGGGACTCTAATGATGATGTCACGCCCTGACCTTAGTTTTCTATATTTTCTGTATCATTTTGGTCAGGTCAGGGTGTGACGAGGGTGGGTATGTGTGTTTTTGTCTTGTCTAGGGTTTTTATTTATCTATGGGGATCCTATTTAGGTAGCCATTTACCATTTAGGTTTGGTGGGTAGTTGTCTATGTGGAGTATCAGCACTCGTTCTATTTAGCTTCACGTTCGTTTTTGTTACTTTGTTAGTTTGTTCAGTGTTCTTCCTTTAATTAAAGAAGATGTATTCATATCACGCTGCGCCTTGGTCTCCTCCTTACGACGAACGAGACAGAACTACCCACCACCAAAGGACCAAGCAGCGTGGCCAGGAGAGGCAGCCCCAATAATTGTTTGGGGGGGGCACACGGGACGGTCGGCGGAGCCGAGGATGGAACCAGAGCCAGTCAGGGTGAAATTGGAGGTGAGCGAGGGAAGCAAAGCAGAGACAGTGAAGGAGTTGATGGGGAGATTGGAGGAGAGAGCTATGAGAGAGCTACTGTGTTGGTGCACGAGGCACGACATTCGCCCTACAGAGCGTGTCCTTGAGTTGATGTCACCTGAGTCAGCTCTCCATACTCGTCCTGAGGTGCGTGTTAGCCGTCTGGTGAAGACTGTGCCGGCCCCACGCACCAGGCCTCCTGTGCGCCTCCCCAGCCCTGCACGTCTTGTGCCAGCTTGGCGCTCCAGACCTCCAGTGCGCTTCCACAGCCAGGTGAGTCCTGCGCCGGCTCTAGGCACGGTTTCCCCAGTTCGCCAGGAGAACCCAGTGCGGCCTGTTCCAGCTCCCTGCACGTGCCGGGCTAAGGGGGGCATGCAGCCAAGAGGAGCGGTGCAAGTGCTAAGCTCCAGTGCTCCCCCACAGCCCGATTCAACCTGTGCCTGCGCTCTGGAGGTGCCGGGCTAGAGTGGGCTTTCAGCCTGGAGGAGTGGTGCCAAGGCTACGCACCAGATCTCCAGTGCTCCCCCACAGCCCATTGTATCCGGTGCCTCGGCCAAGGAAGAGGCCTCCTGTATGTCTCCCGAGCCTGGTGAGTCATGTGCCTGTTCCCAGAACCAGGTCTCCTGTGTGTTTCCCCAGCCTGGTGAGTCTAGCGTCGCCCTCCAGTCCGGAGCCTCCAGTGTCGCCCTCCAGTCCGGAGCCTCCAGCGTCGGCCTCCAGCCTGAAGCCTCCAGAGACGACCTTCAGTCCGGATCTTCCAGAGGCGCCCTTCAGTCCGGAGCTTCCAGAGGCGCCCTTCAGTCCGGAGCTTCCAGAGGCGCCCTTCAGTCCGGAGCTTCCAGAGGCGCCCTTCAGTCCGGAGCTTCCAGAGGCGCCCTTCAGTCCGGAGCTTCCAGAGGCGCCCTTCAGTCTGGAGCTTCCAGAGGCGCCCTCCAGTCCGGAGCCTGCTACGAGGGTCCCCAGTCCGGGGCCCGCTACGAGGTATCCAGCTGACCTGCAGAAGCACGCCTGTGTCAATGAATAACTGTCCTGGCAGCACATGGGAATACGTATGCATGGCTCCAAGATGTATTGGCTCAGGGTAGGTGATGCTACTACAAGATCGAATGTAGAGTTGTTTTCACATTGTACTTTGATGAAGAACTTTGGACTTCATTCAGTAAACCAGGATAGCAATATTGACTCAGTAGCTTCAGCATACCTTTTTTCCTGTGGTCAAATAGTCAAGCACCAAGTTGATTCAGGTAATAACTTGCTCCTGAGTGGCACAGAGGTCTAAGGCACTGCATCTCAGTGCAAGAGGTGTCACTGCAGTCCCTAGTTCAAATCCAGGCTGCATCACATCTGGCTGTGATTGGGAGTCCCATAGGGCGGCGCACAATTGGCCCAGCGTTGTCCGGATTTGTCTGGGCTCATTGTAAATAAGAATTTGTTCTTAACTGACTTGCCTAGTTAAATAAAGGTTAAATTATAATGGTATTATTTTAAACAGGTAAATGCTTCCAGTTTTCGATGTTAGATGTGTGTGCGCAGGCAGTAGTTAGATTGCAGCGTACACATTGCCAAAGCAGGTGTGATTGAATGTGGCTCTTCGATTTTCACAGGTTAGAAAATTGACATCACACTCTTCTTCTGCATTGCAACAAGCAATGTTATAAGCATTTGATACAGAGCTGTTTTGTATCTCAGTGTCCAAGTATCTTGTTATCTTAGATTTTGAGAGAGGAGGTTGTCTGATCTCATGCCTTCTGGTTTTTCATGGCATAATATCATGTTTCTGAATCCAACACATTTGGGTTGTACATGACAAAAGGCTGTCTTTGTGTTTCAGCTGTTGATACCTAAGATCATGGGTGTGGAAGTCCCCAAGGACAAGATGGATAGAGCCCTGGAGGACCTGGAGGACCTGGAGGGCTGGTCGAGAAAATGGACGGCAGCAAGACGCAGGTCTTCAAGCCCATGATCTTGAGATTGTTCTTCTGAATTCTCCAGTGACAGTCCAGTGGAATTCAAATGAAGCTGGTCCTCTGTGAAATAATCAAGCTTGATCTGTTATTCAGCCACTATGCACCATGTAACATTATAAAAGTGAAACATAATAACAAAATAAAACATTCTCTATGGAAATTCAGACACTCCCTGTTAGTACCACGCATTTATATCCATTCTTTATTATTCTAATGTTCTAAAAGTGTCACGTTGTTCGTAATAATGATGGTCGCACCAAGGCACAGCGTACTTCGAGTTCCGCATACTTTTAATGAATAAAGTGAAACTTAAGCAAATACAAAACAAATAAAGAATAAACGAACCGTGACGACAATGCAGTGTGAACAGGCAACTAAACATAAACAATATCCCATAACCCACAGGTGGAAAAAAATGCTACTTAAGTATGATTCCCAATTAGAGACAACGATAGCCAGCTGCCTCTAATTGGGAATCATACCAAAAACCCCAACATAGAAAAAAAACCTAGAACCCCACATAGAAAATATAAACTAGACTAACCCCCCTAGTCACGCCCTGACCTACTCTACCATAGAAAATAAAGGCTTTCTATGGTCAGGACGTGACAAAAAGCTGTTTTTACCAAAAGTTTGAACCTTTTACTGTTTTTGATTGAATGAATAATAATAAAAAATAATAGCAAACAATATAGCATCTGTTTCAAAGTTGACTGGGTGTGTCACACCCTGATCTGTTTCACCTGTCTTGTGATTGTCTCCACCCCCTCCAGGTTTCGTTTATTATCCGTGATGTATATATATCTCTGTGGTTCCTGTCTCTCTGTGCCAGTTCGTCTTGTATGCTTTTCAAGTCAACCAGCGGTTTTCCCGTACTCCTGCTTCTATTCTCATTTGCTAGTCCTCCCGGTTTTTGACCCTTGCCTGTTTTCTGGACTCCGTACACGCCTGTCTGACCATTCTGCCTGCCCTGACCTCGAGCCTGCCTGCCACTCTGTACCTCCTGGACTCTGAACTGGTTTTGACCTTTTGCCTGTCCACGACCATTCTCTTGCCTACACCTTTTGGATTGTTTAATAAATATCAAGATTCAAACCATCTGCCTCCCGTGTCTGCATCTGGGTCTCACCTTGTGCCCTTATAGGATGTGTCCATTCTTTGCTTTCTACATTCATATGGATCTGTCTGCAACTTCCTCACACTGGCTCTTCTCCCACAATAATATACCATGACTAGAGAAGTCTGGAACGCATCAGTCCTTTCCTAGCTAGCACGCAATATAGTGCTTCGTTAGCTATTGCGTAACACTACTTTTCTCTCCCTGTGTGGAATGCAATCAAAGTTCATGTGGTTTCCTGTAAGTTATGGTGTGTGGGCGATCCTGAAAAGTTGGCAGGGATTATTTCGTATGTCATGGGAGAGAGGAAAGGAATCAACAGTTGGTATTTTTCTTCTCCCAACCTCATGAAGTCATACTTGTGCAGGCCAGTCAAGTTCTTCCACACCGATCTCAACAAACCATTTCATGTCCCCACACATTCAGAAATTGCATTTGCAACTCTCGCAGCACGGGAGAGTTCAGCATAGTTCAAAGTGTATCTGTTGCACTTTTCACCAAGTTGTAAAAGCAAGCAGAGCAGAAACTGGCTACTCTTTAGTTGACTGATGAAGCTGGCAAGGTAACTGCTGTTTAACTTAACAGAAAAAATCTAAACTAGTGTTTATTCACAGAGCTGAGTTAGTATTATAACTGACATGTAACGTTAGCTAATGTTTCATCCCCTCTAATGTTTCATCCCATTTCAACTGAGGTGAATGAATAAGCTACGCTAGCTAGTAGCTACCACAGCCAGATCAGCTCTAGCCTCTAGTTATCTGTCAGATAGTAATAATAGCCACATCATATCACTAACTAACAGCTGTTATTTGTATGGAAATGTTTTGTAGCCTTGGTTTTGTCCCGTTTCAGAAGTAAATGAACTTCGCTAGCTTTCACGAGTTGATGTAACGTTGGAGAGCTGGTCAAAAGTTGGCTAATGTTAGCTATTCTTTTTGCCTCAATCACACTAGACCTGAATCAAACGATGAAACCATTGATAGTCTGACGTTTTTTCAGTGCAATGTGCGTTTTATTAGTCGGTATGGCAATGTTACGTTATTGATCTGTCAGTTTCCCTAGCTAATTCCCTACTTTTCACACTGACACAGTAATAAACAGTTCTAACTTTACACGATTTCTTCATCCTGCTCCAGCCTTCACCCGTTGACTTTCTGTCTGACTCCCACCCCTGGTTCCAAACCCAACCGCAGTACCGCAATGTTATTTGCAATGTGATGCAGCTCACTTGCCAGCCATGGTTCCAGCAATTTTGCACCCTATAGGTAATATGCGCAAAATAATAAGTAATAGGTTCAATTACCAGAGATTCTCACATGGCCCTTGTAGTCCAGTAATACAATATATCAGCCACTATACTAGATGTAGTTTGAAGAGAGCAGAGTTGGAGAGACTTGCACTTTCTCTTGAGCTATTTTTATAGCCAACCTTTTAGGAGTGGGAAGATTTTCAGACGGAGAAATATGGGTGATCAATATTTAGGCCTATTTCTGGGCAATGTATTGAACTATAGCCTAATCATAGGCCTATTTAGGAAGTACATTTCCTTGGAAAGATAACTGCCCCGTGCTTCTCCGCTCATGCATAGGCTATGGCCTACTCTATTTAATTGAGACCACATGCGCACCTGATCTACAAGTCTGGCTACTGAACTGGATGCAGCAAAAATGATGACAGCGACATTTGCTACATTTTGCATAGTCCTATAGGATATAGCCTACCTTTTAGGGGTTGATTTGCATGCAGAGAAATAAATGGGCAATCAATATTTATTGAAAATGAAAAGGCACTACGCTCACTCACCATACTAAGGGAAAGGGGGATACCTAGTCAGTTGTACAACTGAATGCATTCAACTGAAATGTGTCTTCTGAATTTAACACAACCCTTCTGAATCAGTGGCCGTTATACCACTGAATCTTTTCCTTTTCAATGATGATTACATTTTTTGATTGCACTTGATTGCACACCTTCCGTTTCTTTGTTGTTTACTACAGTATCTGTAAATAAATAATAGTCTATTGGTATTTAAGTTAATTTCATATTCAAGTTAACTGCCACTTGATTCTCCGCCCATATAGGCAGCCTACTCTATTTCAATGAGACCACACATACTGTACTAGGCACACCTGAGCTCACTCTCAACTAGGAGAAGAAAGCTACTGAAGTTGAAGCAGCAAATTCTGAGTGTGTGAATGATGCGAAATGCAGCCCTCTAGTGCAGTCAGTACACAATACTATGCTCATAATGTCTTAGCAGGGTCAGATGGGGACAGGGAAGACCAGTCTACAGAGCTCATGTGAATTTTGCAGTAGGCCTATATTAATAATATCAGTAAATGATACAAAGTTCCATCTTGAATTGATGGGTATACCTACAGTAGCTACAGTACAGCAGTTTAAAGATACAGTCTGGGATCTGGGAATAATGGTCATTTCAATTATTGAACCATTGATAATTATTTTTCATGCCTCATTTTAGGAGGATCACAGGGGTCTCAGCAGGGCCAGGCAGTCAGGGAAGAGCAGTCTGTGATGAAGGTGAGGTGAATTTTTGCAAATACACTGTATTCTCTCTGCAGCAAACACTGGACAAGCCAGATGCTATTTTAAGGCCTCCAAAGTTGATTTCTAAACTGTATCTATGGTTGAGAGAGGCTTTTCCTGATGACACAAAACATGTAAAACAAAAATGATGTGAGGAAGACCTAGTAGAAGCTATTGATGATAAATGGACACTGATATGTTTGAATGTCCAGTGTCATGACTGTCCACGAGAATCCAAATAGGTCAGATCAGATTTGCAATGTATAACTTCAATCAGACTCCCTCTCACCCTAGAGTGGGGGGGGGGGGGTGGGGGGGGGGGGACTATGGGGTTAACAGCTCACGCCCTGTTGTAAATCAGGGAGAGAAGATTCAGGTCTCCCTCTCCAATATTCACCAAAAGAATGTCCTTTGTTTCACTACATTTTTCCCGCTGAAACTCTAACACGTTCAAAAGCGAATACTGGAACAATATTTCTAACATAGAATGTTGGGGAGTGGTCATAGGCGATCTATAGAACACTAATGTCATGTTTGTTATTTTGTGATAAAAATGTTATAAAGGAAATACTGTAACTTGGAAAGTATACCCACTACAGGTATGACATTTCAATACAATGCATTGTGCATGTAACATGAACAATTATGAAGGTGTTTTTGTTTATTGACAGATGTGATTTGAGAAGCCATAAGAGAGAGTTTGTGGCACAGTAAGTAGTAAGTAGGGACCACACCTGACTGAGGTCAGAGAGCATGTCATCCTGCCGGAACCACCCCTTTCCTGCAAACTGTATAAATGACGGGTTAAGAAATTAACATGCCAAACCAGAAAGACATGAAGCTGCAGCTGCACGTTTAAAGTGGTTTGAACTTGTGGTTTGAATCTCAACACGGGGTAGAGACAATAAACTCACCTCCCGGACAATTACTAGTACGGCTGATTAGCTGTCCTAAGTAAAGTATTTTCGAAAGCCAATTTAAGTTGGACCATTCTGTTACTCTTCTCAAACCATCACATTACACTACTCTCATCACCCCACTGGGAAACCATCTATACGGCTGGCTAGCCTATCTTCAAAGAAGCATCTTCAAGAGCGAATGGAAGGAAAGTTAACTCTGTAGTTCTGTTCAGGACTACACGACAAGTCACCTAATAACGGACAACTACAGAGAAGGACAACAATATAAGATTCGTCTGAACCATTTCGGACAATCAGAGCCTTACAAGCATGCTGCGAAAAAAGGTCCAACTCCCTTTCCAAGGCTGCCCTGTTCATCGAGAAACTCTGGCTAACCCAGGCATTTCACGTAAATACATTCATAATTTCTTACTCAAAAGCGTGGGCGGCGGTTTGTGTGCAAAGTATATGGTTACTGTAAGTGAGAGTAGTTTCTGAATGTAACAATGTTAATTAAGTGTCTCTATCCCTCTCTCTCTCCCTCTCCATCTCTTTAACAAGCAGCCATGTTGTTGTCATTCCACTAGGGACCTGTTTTAGCGTATTAAGTCTCTAGTCAATAACCGATGCAAAGTGTGTATTTTTATTTAGTTTTTAAATAAATAATTAAACCAATTTGTGCAGTACTGAATCATAAGGCTCTGGTTTTTGCAGAAGCAAGGAGGTTACTACTGTTCAGAATGATGATATGATACGAGGTTATTGTCACGATCGTCTTTTGGAGAGAGTGAGGACCAACATGCAGCGCGTGGAAAATACATCTTCTTTTTATTTTGAAGAAGGAAAAACGAAACACTTACAAACTAACAAAACAACAAACGACCGTGAAGCTACAAAACGAAAGTGCACACACAAGCTACTAACGTTTAGACATAGACAATTCCCCACAAACAGCTAAAGCCTATGGTTACCTTAAATATGGCTCCCAATCAGAGACAACAATAACCAACTGTCTCTAACTGAGACCCAATTCAGGCAACCATAGACTTTCCTAAACACCTACACTCAACAGCTAGACAACTATACTAGACATAAACCCAACTACTCTAAATAAACCCCCTAAACCTTACAACCACCCTAGACACTACAAAACCCACATAAATTACCCATGTCACACCCTGACCTAACAAAAAAAATAAAGAAAACAAAGAATACTAAGGCCAGGGCGTGACATAACCCCCCCCTTAAGGTGCGAACTCCGGGCGCACCAGCACATAGTCTAGGGGAGGGTCTGGGTGGGCGTCCTTCCACGGCGGCGGCTCCGGTACTGGTCGTGGTCCCCACCCCACCATAGTCACTACCCGCTTACGTAGCCTCCTCCAAATGGCCACCCTCCCCCTCAACCCCACCGGACTAAGGGGCAGCACCGGACTAAGGGGCAGCACCAGGATAAGGGGCAGCACCAGGATAAGGGGCAGCTCCGGACTGAGGGACGGCAGCTCCGGACTGAGGGACGGATCCTGGCTGGATGACTGCTCTGGCGGATCTTGGCTGGACGGCTCATGGCTGGCTGACGGCTCTGGCAGATCCTGTCTGGTTGGCGGCTCTGGCAGATCCTGTCTGGTTGGCGGCTCTGGCAGATCCTGTCTGGTTGGCGGCTCTGGCAGATCCTGTCTGGTTGGCGGCTCTGGCAGATCCTGTCTGGTTGGCGGCTCTGGCAGATCCTGACTGACGAATGGCTCTAGCGGCTCCTGACTGATTAACGGCTCTGACGGCTCGGGACAGACGGATGGCTCGGACGGCGCTGGGCAGACGGATGGCTCGGACGGCGCTGGGGAGACGGATGGCTCGGACGGCGCTGGGGAGACGGATGGCTCGGACGGCGCTGGGGAGACGGATGGCTCGGACGGCGCTGGGGAGACGGATGGCTCGGACGGCGCTGGGGAGACGGATGGCTCGGACGGCGCTGGGGAGACGGATGGCTCGGACGGCGCTGGGGAGACGGATGGCTCGGACGGCGCTGGGGAGACGGATGGCTCGGACGGCGCTGGGGAGACGGATGGCTCGGACGGCGCTGGGGAGACGGATGGCTCGGACGGCGCTGGGGAGACGGATGGCTCTGGCCGGAATAGGCGCACTGTAAGCCTAGTGCGTGGTGCCGGAACTGGAGGCACCGGGCTAAGGACACGCAACTTCAGGCTAGTGCGGGGAGAAGGAACAGGGCATACTGGACCCTGGGAACGCACATTAGGCCTAGTGCGTGGTGCCGGAACTGGTGGTACCGGGCTGGGGACACGCATCTAAGGGCTAATGTGGGGAGCAGCAACAGGATGCACAGGACTCTGGAGACGCACAGGGGGCTTGGTGCGTGGTGCCGGAATTGGTGGTACCGGGCTGGAGACACGCACCATAGGACGAGTGCGTGGAGGAGGAACAGGGCTCTGGAGACACACTGGAAGCCTGGTGCGTGGTGTAGGCACTGGTGGAACTGGACTGGGGCGGGAAGGTGGCGCCGGAAATACCGGACCGTGCAGGCGTATTGGCTCCCTTGAGCATTGAGCTTGCCCAACCTTACCTGGTTGAATGCTCCCCATCGCCCGACCAGTGCGGGGAGGTGGAATAACCCGCACCGGGCTATGTAGGCGAACCGGGGACACCATGCGTAAGGCTGGTGCCATGTAAACCGGCCCGAGGAGACGCACTGGTGGCCAGATATGTAGGGCTGGCTTCATGACATCCGGCTCAATACTCAATCTAGCCCTGCCAGTGCGGGGAGGTGGAATAACCCGCACCGGGCTATGCACATGTACAGGAGACACCGTGCGCTCTACTGCGTAACACGTTGTCTGCCCGTACTCTCGCTCTCCACGGTAAGTACAGGGAGTAGGCGCAGGTTTCCTACCTGACTTCGCCACTCTCCCTTTAAGCCCCCCCCCCCCCCCCCAAGAAATTTTGGGGGTTTTCTCACAGGCTTCCTACTGCTTCGTCGTGCTGCCTCCATACGCCGGTATCCCTCCTTGCACTGCGCCAGAGAATCCCAGGCGGGCTCCGGCACTCTCCCTGGGTTGATCGCCCACCTGTCAATCTCCTCCCACATAGTGTAGCCCAGATCCTTTTCCTGCCTCCGAGCTAGCTCCTCATATCGCTGCCTCTCTGCTTTCGCTGCCTCCAGCTCAGCTTTGGGGCGGTTATATTCTCCTGGTTCTTCCCGGTCCAGAATTTCCTCTCATGTCCATGAATCCTTGCGCTGCTCCTGTTGCCGCTTTTCGCGCTGCTTGATCCCGCATTGGTGGGGAATTCTGTCAAGATAGTCTTTTGGAGAGAGTGAGGACCAACATGCAGCGCGTGGAAAATACATCTTCTTTTTATTTTGAAGAAGGAAAAACAAAACAAAACACTTACAAACTGACAAAACAACAAACGACCGTGAAGCTACAAAACGAACGTGCACACACAAGCTACTAACGTTTAGACATAGACAATTCCCCACAAACAGCTAAAGCCTATGGTTACCTTAAATATGGCTCCCAATCAGAGACAACAATAACCAGCTGTCTCTAATTGAGACCCAATTCAGGCAACCATAGACTTTCCTAAACACCTACACTCAACCATAGACACAGCTAGACAACTATACTAAACATAAACCCAACTACTCTAAATAAACCCCCTAAACCTTACAACCACCCTAGACACTACAAAACCCACATAAATTACCCATGTCACACCCTGACCTAACTAAAAAAATAAAGAAAACAAAGAATACTAAGGCCAGGGCGTGACAGTTATGATTAATAAGTTGACTGTTTATGGATGTGATAGGTGAAGACCTTTTAGGATTTAATTCGGGAGATGGTAACTCTAGAACCGCTTTCATGGTGCCCCAGATCCTAATGAGTTAATTGTTACATGATTAATTTAATCGGGTAACAACTAAACATAGTTAGGTAACTAGATAAATAACAGTCTTCAAATGAATCTTAAAGTAAAGCCACGACACCAGTCAGGTTCATATCATCTCAGAAATAAATCACTGTAGTTTAAGGCCATCCATAGAACATACTATATGTCAGTAAAACTGAATTACATGCACTCAGAAATGTCCTTCCTCTACTGGAGGTGTAAAACACAACATTTAACATATTTGCATATATTAATGTTCTTGTGAAGGCTGGCTGAATTCTGGCAAAGAGTATGTTATTTAATCTCAGCATGTCTACATATTCTCCCTTCTCCCTGTTTCTGTTTGCTTGGAAATGTTGATACTGGAGACTATTATCTGAAGAAACTGTGTAACCAATTATTTATAGCCGCTAAGAAATGCATTGCCATTAGTTGGAAGGTTGGTTTTCCTCCCACAATGTCAAGTTATTTATTACTAGATTTGATTTATTACAAGATTACATTTATACCATTCAACTTTCATAGGGTCTGGTTGCCTTAAATGGAATAAAAAGTCAGTCTTGAAAACATGCCCTCATCGGGGGAGATACCTATGTAGGCAATACCTAGTGGCTTGGCTGCTCATTCTTGGCCTTGGGGGTCTGCTGTCCTGTGGGTTGACACTCTGGCCTTGGCCTAACACACCCGAAACCAATATTGAATGTTTCACTAAGATCCTAAAGCTGAGTAAGGTGTGTTGGGTTGAGGTGCTACAGGGTGGTGGACCCCTAGGGACAGGATGGGGCGACCCAGCAATATTGTGTGCAATTAAAAATGTCTCTACAGTACTATTATGAGATGAATTATATGGAGAATTTGATGTTTCTTTGTGATAATGTATATTTTGGGTGTATGGGGGTTTTTGCTTATTTTTTTGTTTCCAAACCTTTCCCTTGGGAATTAACAATATTTAAGGTGTAAACTGGGAAGGAAATTGTGTTGGGAGAGAGTTGAGTTATTGACTAGACTGGTGGGGGTTGGGTCGGCAGGCAGCTCGGGCTGGCTGGTCGGTCTGGCTGAAATTTGATCTTAATAAAGACATGCAAAAGTATTTATATTTTTTTCAAGAGTTGTTAATTTGTTAGGCTATTGGTTAAAGGTGCAACACAACACAGCAACACATATTATTGAATTACCTTTGATCTAGTTCAGTCTTATTAACCACTAAAACATATTTAATAATAATCTCCTACCTAGCTTGATGACTGTGGGCATTTTTGCTTACTTTTTGTTCTAAATGGAGATGGCATATTAGCCTGTGTAAAAAGGCTGGAAACTAGCTTTAGATGGCCCCAAAAATTCGGTAGGAGGACCCCCCGCCAGGTTATGTGCCCCCCACTTCTGAAACCAAAGGGGCGCCCCTGCCTACCGCCACCAACAGTTTGGCAAAGGGTACCGAAGGTCGGACTTTTCCCAGAGAGGATTAAAAGAAACAAATGAAATATCTTTGCTTTTACCGCTCTGTGAACTTATTTGACATTTGCCATACTAGATGGTAGGTCTAAATATGAAAAATGATGCGTCAGCTCAAAGTAGCTTGTTTCATTATTGGGAAATAAAAAGGGAACCGCTTCAATCTAAACGTTTGCGGAAGACAGGGAAATTAGAGTGGGGTTAAAGTTCGGTTAGTGCTATCCGCGATCCTTGGGACTTCCCGACACTAAGCCCTTACCCTAACCACAACCCTTACCTAACCCTTAGGCTACCTAACCATAACCCTCAATCATTTTACATTTCAACTTCACTGGGGGTCGGGACGTCGCAAGGATCCCGGGTAGCACGGACCGTGAAAGTTAAACTGCCTGTTGTTTTTTTTCGAAAACCCGTGACATACAGGGAAGATATCCTTAAAACGGTCGGGCTATCTCGTTTATTTATGAGGATACAAAATAGCGTTTTTAATCCCTTTTTTCGGAGGCAGAAAACATGATGAAAACGATGGGATGTTGTGCGTCCATATGTCAATGTTTTTTCGAATATTCAACACCGAAAATTCTTGTAATTAGGAGCTTCAAGGTTGGAACCCTCAACAGAATCACGCAGGCTTTAGTGATTGCATATGTGATCGGGTAAGTGTCGCATAAAGACCACATGACATTCTAACAATTTCATATTGACTTATGTTTACTAATCAAACAAAGTGGTTTCGTCAGTACCCCTTCCTATACTGCCATCATAGCCACAGCTGTCACAAGATTTTTTGGGCAATATTTAACTTATTTTCATATATTTTATATAAAAAATATACAACGATATCTCTGTGATTCACCCTATGTTATACTTTTAAGCCACATGGACCTGGGAATAAAGGTAAGCCCATAATGCATTGACCACCTCTTTGCATCCCCCCTTGCACACCTATGCAGGTATGTCTGTGTGCTGAACAAAGGCTACCAGGACACGGATGCAGTCCTCAGCTCTGTCACGACCAAGGTGAAGGGCATCGCCCTGACCAACACTTCCGACCTGGGCCTGCGAATCTGGGATGTGGCAGACTATGTCATCCCACCACAGGTATCACCCAGATGTATAGAAGATGAAGTATAGGCCTGGTCTATTGTAATCACCACTACCAAATAAGGTACCCTTTACTTCCCCCAGTCACCTGACGCCAGGCTGACTGACACCCACCATGGTGGGTGTGACCTCAACTTCACTGGCACAGTGGAGTTTTATGGTTCCTGCTTGTTTCACTTTAGCTTCGTGCACATTTTGGCTTTTGGGTCAGTTGGGGTGACCTTGTACTAAAATAGAAAATCCATCGGGAGTGGTATATGCTCAGACTAAAACATGGAATGTGTGTCAGAGATGAAACAACTGTGTCCTACTAACTTTATTTCACGCAAAAGCCATGTGAATAGGTCAAACCCATTGATGATTGTATGTTTGAGAGAAGTAATTTGAGTTTTTTGATTTGTGGCAGGAGGAGAGCTCTTTCTTTGTGCTGACGAACATGCTCATCACTCTGAACCAAACTCAGTCGCACTGTCCAGAGGTAAGACATTTTTTAAAATGTAACCTTTATTTAACTAGGCAAGTCAGTTAAGAACAAATTCTTATTTACAATGACGGCCTATCTAACATACTGAATATCCCATCCACCTGAAGATATGTTAATGGGAAAGGCTCTACTTTCTACATTTTGATCTAAAACTTCAATTTTATTACAACATCTAGGATAACTTCTTATGGCTGCAGAGGCAGTATTGAGTAGCTTGGATGTTTCTAAAACTGTTTGAATTATGTCTGTGAGTATAACAGAACTCATATGGCAGGCAAAAACCTGAGAAAAAATCCAAACAGGAAGTGGAAATTCTGAGGCTGGTAGATTTTCAACCAAGCTCCCATTGAAATCACAGCGAGATATGGATGAATTTTCACTTATAACGGCTTCCACTAGATGTCAACAGTCTGTAGAACTTTGTCTGATGACTCTACTGTGAAGGGGGGCCGGATGAGAGGAGAATTAGTCAGGTCTGCCATGAGGTGACCATTCTTTGACCATGTGTGTTCACATGAGATGGAGCTCCGTTCCATCGCTCATCTGAAGTCAATGTAATTCTCCAGTTGGAACGTTATTCAAGATTTATGTTAAAAACATTCTAAATACTCAATACATCGTTTGACATGTTTCTGCGGACTGTTATGGAACTTTTGGACATTTCGTCAGGTTTTAGTGAACTCGCTTCCCTGACGTTGGATTTGTATACCAAACACGCGACAAAAATAGCTATTTGGACATAAATGATGGACATTACTGAAAAAATGAACATTTTTTCTGGAAGTGGGAGTCCTGGGAGTGCATTCTGACGAAGATCAGCAAAGGTAAGTGAAGATTTATAATGCTTTTTATGAGTTTTGTTGACTGCACAATTTGGGCGGGTAACAGTATGGCTTGCTTTTGTGGCTGAATGCTGTTTTCAGATTATTGAATATTGTGTTTTGCCGTTAAACTTTTTGAAATCTGACACAGCGGTTGCATTAAGAACAAGTGTATCTTTAATTCTATGTAAAACATGTATCTTTCATCAAAGTTTATAATGAGTATTTTTGTTATTTGACGTTGCTCTCTGCAATTTCTCAGGATATTTTGGAGGCATTTCTGAACATGTTGTAACGGATGTGAAATGGCTAGCTAGTTAGCGGGTACGCGCTAGTAGCGTTTCAATCAGTTACGTCACTTGCTCTGGGCCGCGGCCTTTGTGGAGCGATGGGTAACGATGCTTCGTGGGCAACCGTTGTTGATGTGTGCAGAGGGTCCCTGGTTCGCGCCCGGGTCGGGGCGAGGGGACGTACTAAAGTTATACTGTTACAATGGCGCCAATGTAAACGGAGGTTTTTGGATATAAATATTAACTTAATCGAACAAGACATATATGCATTGTGTAATATGAAGTCCTATGAGTGTCATCTGATGAAGATCATCAAAGGTTAGTGATTCATTTTATCTCTATTTGTGCTTTTTGTGACTTCTCTCAGGCTGGAAAAATGGCAGAATTTTTCTTTGAGTTGGTGGTGACCTAATATAATCGTTTGTGGTGCTTTCTCTGAAAAGCCTATTTGAAATCGGACACTTTGGTGGGATTAACAACAAGATTACCTTTAAAATGGTATGAGATACATGTATGTTTGAGGAATTTTAATTATGAGATTTCTGTTTGAATTTGGCGCCCTGCACTTTCACTGGCTGTTGTCATATCGATCCCGTTAACGGGATTGCAGCCATAAGAAGATAAGTTGTACAATGACTTTGGGGAAGTGAGAATGTCTGAGTGCTTGTGCCTGTGTGCAGCCAGAATGGATATTTTCAAAGACAATGGCTGAAGCCTAAATGTTTGTGTGTGACTTGGATAACCGAAGGACTCTATTTGGCTAACAGTATGCATTCCTAAAGGATTTTATTGCAACTAGTCATTGCTCACTATTGTTTTATTGTCTTGTAATAGAGCTCGACAGCTTGTAGTCCTAATTTATTTATTTTTTGTTGCATTTTCTACCTCAGGTTTGTTGGTCGTTCCTATGGAGGAAATTAATGTGGAAAGAATGGGTTTTGGGATAAACAGAGAAAATAAGGTCTATGGTAAACACAGGCTTAGTAGATCTTATATGTTTTGTTCTATGAGATAATATCAGTCAGTTAACATGACCTTTATGAATTGTGAAGCCTTTATGTGCTTTGTGCTTATTTTGATTAAATGCTTCGAAATAAGCACAAAAAGCGATGTTAGCTGATTAAGATAATTTCATAGAACAAAACATATAAGATCTCCTAGCATGTGTTTACCATAGACCTTATTTTCGGTGTCTATCCCCAAATCCTACAAAAACCCATTCATTTCCCAATAGACTGGTTGGTTGTTTAGCAACTAAACCGACACGTGCACAACTATGGGGCAAAGCAGACAGGGTTGGCTTAGATCTTCGACAACATGTAAACTATATTTCATGTCCAAATGTTTATTGAAAACCTAAATACATTTGTACAATGAGCACTTGTTGTCTCTCAAATACTTAATTACAGTTGTTGGTTAGCTAGCTAGCCAATTTTAGCCATATTAGCATAGACATGACGTCAGTCAAAACGCCTCAAAACAAGACATGGTATCAATAACAAGATACAATGAGCTGAAACGAGCCACCTACGATTCCCCACATGGCAGCTTCTTGTTATTGCTGCTAGCTATGTGACCGTTCAGAATCATTACAATGCACGCCTTCTGGCCACATCGATGCGTGCCATCATTATCATGATGTTGTCAGCCAACTCGTCTATATACTTTGGTCAATGAGCCATAGCTGAGTAAGCCTTCGTTAGTGACTACAAAAAGACGCCATTACTATTGCTCTCTATTGGATGGAGTCCAACCCTCAAGTCATGTGCATGATAGAGAAGTTAAAGATGTGCTATTAGAATGTAGTTTCTAATTGACTTTGGGGATCTAGGATAAGTTGTACAATGACTTTGGGGAAGTGAGAATGTCTGAGTGCTTGTGCCTGTGTGCAGCCAGAATGGATATTTTCAAGGACAATGGCTGAAGCCCAAATTTGTATGTGTTACTGTCACGCCCTGGCCATAGAGAGGTTTTTATTCTCTATTTTGGTTTGGTCAGGGTGTGACTAGGGTGGGCATTCTAGTTTCCTTATTTCTATGTTAGTGTGGTTCCCAATCAGAGGCAGCTGTCTATCGTTGTCTCTGATTGGGGAGCATATATAAGTTGTCATTTTCCGTTTGGGGTTTGTGGGATGTTGTTTTCTGTATAGTTTTTTTCCTGACAGAACTGTGCGCTTTCGTTTTTACCTTTTGTCATTTCGTTTGAGTTTATTTTTTTATTTTTTATACATTAAATCATGAACACTTTCCACGCTGCGCTTTGGTCTCATTCCAACGACAGCCGTTACAGTTACGGCTCTCATTTGTAGAAGGAAGAGTGGACCAAGGGCGCAGCGTGGTAGGCGTACATAGTCTTTTTATTGATGACACCAAAACAAAATAACAAAGACAAAAAAACGAACGCAAACAGTTCTGTCAGGCACAGACACTAAACAGAAAACAAGATCCCACAAAACCCACAAGGAAAATGACAACTGATATATGATCCCCAATCAGGTCCATCAGGCGCTGGAATGTGGGCGGGGCTCCGTGGAGACCGAACGGGAGCACCCAGTACTGATATAATCCGTCTGGTGTCGAAAACGCCGTCTTCTCCCGGGAGGAGGCTGCCAATGGTACCTGACAATATCCTTTGGTCAGGTCAAGGGTGCTGATGTACCAGGCCTTTCCCAATCGTTCGATGAGCTCGTCCAACCTAGGCATGGGGTAGGCGTCGAACAAGCTGATTTCGTTCACACCCCGGAAATCATGCCAGAAGCGCAGGCTACCGTCCAGTTTGGGCAACAACACCATGGGGCTGTACCATGCACTGTGAGACTCTTCAACGACCCCCATCCTCAGCATAGCCTCCACTTCCTGCTTCACGGCCTTCCTTCGGGCCTCGAATCCGATATGGCCTCTTCCGTGCCGTTTCGCCGGGCCGGGTACCGATGTGGTGTTCATTGAGGGTCGTGCGGCCTGGCTTCTCAGAGAACACCACCGTGTTCCGATCAACGAGCTCCCTGAGCGCCTGCTTCTGGGCCGGGGTCCTTATTGCTCGGGACCACCACTGGTACCAATGGCGTCCTAGGTCCCTACCATAACACGGCCAAGGCTGTCCTCTCGTACCACTTCTTCAACAGGTTCACGTGGTAAAGCTGTTGGGGTTTCTGTCTCCCCGGCTGCCGTACGTGGTAATTGACGGGTCCCAGCTTCTCTATCACCTTGTATGGCCCGTGCCATGTTGCCAGGAACTTACTTTCGGCCGTGGGGATTAAGGCCAACACCCTGTCTCCCACCTGGAATTCTCGGGGCTGGGTTCCCCGATTGTAGACCTGGGCTTGGGCACGTTGGGCCTTCTCCATATGTTCCCTTACCACTGGCCATGTGGCTGTCATCCGCTCCCTCATCATCTCCTCGTGCTCTACCACGCTGCGTAAGGGAGTCGGTTGGGCTTCCCACACCACCTTGGCGAGGTCCAGTAGGCCGCGTGGCCTCCTCCCGTAGAGGAGTTCGATAGGGGGAAAACCAGTGGAGGACTGAGGTACTTCTCGGATTGAGAACATTAGGTAGGGTAGTAGCTGGTCCCAGTTCTTCCCGTCCTGCTCAATGACCTTCCACAGCATTTGTTTGAGCGTTTTATTGAACCGCTCGACGAGCCCATCCGTCTGTGGGTGAAAGACGGAGGTCTGGATCTGCCTGATCTGCAGGAGAGTACATACATCTTTCATTAGGCAGGATATAAACTCAGTACCTTGGTCTGTCAGGATCTCGTTCCTGATGTCCACCCGGCTAAAGAGGTAGAACAGTTCCCGGGCGATTCCCTTGGATACCTCCACCCGTAGGGGAATGGCCTCGGGATACCGGGTGGCATAATCTAGTATTACCAGGATGTAGCGGTGACCTCGTGCTCTTTTTACCAGGGGTCCCACTATGTCCATGGTGAGGTGTTACAAAGGGCACCCCGATGATCGGTAGGGGGACCAGCGGGTTTCGGAAGTGTGCTTTTGGGGCAGTGATTTGACACTCCGGTGCAACAATAGTCTCCCATGGCCTTCCTCATCCCGGGCCAGTGGAACCGGGCGACGGTCCGTTCCCGGGTCTTCTCCATTCCCAGGTGCGCCCCCAACAGTTGGGTGAGGGCCAGCTGAAGAACGGTTCCCACGTAGCGTCAGGGCAGCAACAATACCTCTCGAAGTTCCCCCTGTTGGTGCGACACCTGATACAAAAGGTTATTCTTGATTTGGAAATGGGGGTATCGCCAGTCACTCACCCCCAGAAGTAGCTGTCCATCGACCGCTATCACTTGGGCTGCGGCGGCTTTCAAGTTCGGATCCTCTGAACCTCCGAATTGTCCCCTCAGTTGGCCCCCAGCGGCTGTCTCGACTGGCTCCTCGAAATCAAGGAAGAGGAGGCTGGGCTCCTTCTCCAGTGGTTCCCCAGGGGGTTCGGGTTCCGGCGTCCCGCCGACTCTGGACCCGTAGATACAGGTTGGTGAAACATTTGCTTTCGGGCCGGACAGGCGATGATGGGTCGTCCTCGCTCTCGTCTTCGGACGGCTCTGACCTTTTTCCTCAGCTCGTGCCTCCACAGGGCCGCGAACAGCGGACAATCTCGTCCCACTAGGAGGAGAGGTACTGGCAACTCTGGTACGGCACCCACTATCATCTGGCAGTTCCCTTGTGGCGTCATGATATTGGTCCATACGGTTGAATACCGCTTTGTGTCACCGTGAACACAGGAAATAGACATCTCCATACCACGTTCGGTCCCCTGGTTCAGCAGGCTCATGGTTACGAGCGTAACCATACTTCTGGAGTCTAATAGAGCTTCTGTGTTGTGTCCGTCAACCTTTTTTTAATTTAATTTTTTTATTTTACCGTTATTTTACCAGGTAAGTTGACTGAGAACACGTTCTCATTTGCAGCAACGACCTGGGGAATAGTTACAGGGGAGAGGAGGGGGATGAATGAGCCAATTGTAAACTGTAAACTGGGGATTATTAGGTGACCATGATGGTTTGAGGGCCAGATTGGGAATTTAGCCAGGACACCGGGGTTAACACCCCTACTCTTACGATAAGTGCCATGGGATCTTTAATGACCTCAGAGAGTCAGGACACCCGTTTAACGTCCCATCCGAAAGACGGCACCCTACACTGGGGCATTGGGATATTTTTTAGACCAGAGGAAAGAGTGCCTCCTACTGGCCCTCCAACACCACTTCCAGCAGCATCTGGTCTCCCATCCAGGGACTGACCAGGACCAACCCTGCTTAGCTTCAGAAGCAAGCCAGCAGTGGTATGCCTTCACCGGTACCATGGGTGCAGTTGATTCGTGGTGCGCCCAACAGGAGGTGACGTAGTTCACTGCGTGACCCACCTCGCGTCCGGGGCTTGCTGATGGCATCGACTTCTCTCAAGCCGGGCAATTCCAGGCAATGTGCCCCCAGGCGCCACACTCAAAACACCTTCTTTGGTCTCCATCTACCTGGGGTCGTCGGTGGCGTGTCGGCCCTGCAAACCCTCCACGGGTTTAAGGTCATTTGGCCCTGCCGACTGTCGGTTCGGGGGACACAGCGGGGGGGCTGTCCTTCCATACCCGACTCGGCCCAGCTCCCACTCAGCAGGGCCTGAGTGTTCTGATGCATCTCTACTGCTTCCAGGATGCCCTCCAAGGTCTGGGGCGCGCATAGACTCGTTGCCCTCTTCATGTCGTGGGGTAGCGCCTGTAAGAAGCGATCCAGGACCACTTTGTCTAGGATGGAGAGGGTGGATACCTCGGTTAAGAGCCATGCCCTGGTGACGCGCAGTAGGTCACTCATCTGGGCTCGGGAGGATGCGTCGGCTACGAACCTCCAGTTGTGGAACAGTTGAGCCCGATGGGCCAGGCTGTACCCGTAGAGGCTGAGTATCTCCCATTTGAGTCCGTCGTAGTTAGCCGCCTGTTCGTCGTTCAGGTCCCAATACGCCTTTTGGGCATTCCCAGAGAGGAACGGGGCCATCCTTCCCATAGTGCTGTCCGTTCAAATGTACAGAGGTATGTTTCGATGTCGTCGTCTTCCGTTAGCTTGATTAAAAACTGGTTTGGATGTGATTCAGTAGACACTCCTTGTAGCTTCCTGATTTCCTCAACGAGGCAGACATTTTGTAGCCGCTGTTCCGCCTGTTGGGCCCGGACGAACTGAGCTATCAACTCGTCCATGCTGATGCTGCGTAAACGTCAACCCTGATCTGACCACGTTATCAGAATGCCCGCATTCTCCACCACTTGTGGCAGACCAGGGGGTTTGGTCAAGACGTTTACACAGATCAGACACGGACAGAGTAGGATTAGCTCGGTTTCAAGGGTGTTTATTTGAATAACAAACCAAAAGAAAATAATAGGTCTCCCCTATAAGACCCTCTCCGGGATACCGTCTTCTGGGCTCCGGGTCTTGCTGTATCCTGTGGGGAACAAAAACTGAGCTCCCTACTTTTATCTCTCGTACCGTCCCCAACTATACGGGAGTAACCTTTCTTCCCCCAGTCCCTTCTCCCGTGTGCTGCCCTTCTGGCAGCTTTATGGGGCTCATCCAGCTGGTGAGCAATCAGCCCTTGATTACTCACAACCCACAATCAGCCCCAATTAGTCCTGGGTGGAGAGCCCATCGAGACCTGGCACGTCCAGCAGAGGGAGCCATCGCCTCGATGTAGACTCCGTCTGTCACCAGGCCTCGACAAGTATCTCCCTGGTGGCTGACCTGCTGTACGCCACAACACGTATCCTCCACTGCAATTTTAGACAATTAACTTTTTGTTCCAGTTTCCGACACTACTGTTGTCCATTCAGAACATTCGTCTTCACCAAATTTACTCAACACGCTGCTTAATTCGAACTCATCAACCACTTCTACCATCTACCCAAAACTCATGAGCTGCCTACGGGCTTTACTATAACACTCATGAGCTGCCTACAGGCTTTACTATAACACTCATGCGCTGCCTACGGGCTTTACTATAACACTCATGAGCTGCCTACAGGCTTTACTATAACACTCATGAGCTGCCTACAGGCTTTACTATAACACTCATGAGCTGCCTACAGGCTTTACTATAACACTCATGAGCTGCCTACAGGCTTTACTATAACACTCATGAGCTGCCTACAGGCTTTACTATAACACTCATGAGCTGCCTACAGGCTTTACTATAACACTCATGAGCTGCCTACAGGCTTTACTATAACACTCATGAGCTGCCTACGGGCTTTACTATAACACTCATGAGCTGCCTACAGGCTTTACTATAACACTCATGAGCTGCCTACAGGCTTTACTATAACACTCATGAGCTGCCTACGGGCTTTACTATAACACTCATGTAAAAAGTGTGTGCACACATAGGAGGTCCCGTGAAATGGAAACGGGCCCGCCTTTGGAAATCAAATGCCTGTCCAACTGATTTTGTTCTGACACCGGGTCTAGACATAAATCAAAACACCTCAAAACAACACATGGTATTAATAACAAGATACCCACGAGCTGAAACGAGCCACCTACGATTCCCCAGCTTCTTGTCATTGTTGTTCGCTATCTGACCGGTCAGAATCTATAGGTTTTGGCCAACGAGTAAGCCTCCATTAGTGCCTACAAAAAGACACCATTACTAATGCTTTCTATTGGATGAAGTCCAGCCCTCGAGTCATGTGCATGATAGATAAGTTGAAGATGCACTATTAGAATGTATTTGCAAATGTTTTACGTCAAATTTTTATTCGAAAATTGACTGTTTGATTTATATACATAAGCAATGTATTATTAGCTTTATATTGTCTCTCATTAAATCACACATCCTGTTTTAGGAAAACATGCTTCTGTTCTTGGGTGTAGGGACGTGTACCCCTTTCTGTCCATTGAGGTCATTTCTGGACAACATTTTTAGGGGACCCGTTTTTGGTACTCATAGAGGTTCAAGTTCTGTATAGCGTCTAAGTCTAAGATATATTTTTAAGCTTTAAAAAATTACACTCATGCTGTCATGCGTTCAGGTCCCAAAAACTGGTTTTGACTGCACCTCAGACAGGGACTGCAAGGCTGGCTCACATGATACCCGAGGCAATGGTAAGGATATTAAGATTTTGACATTGGGGAAATCGTCATTGATCCATTTCTATATCCGAGTTATCATATATTATGATCTAATCCTTGTTCTATGTTTGAGATGTAGATTATAAGGCTTTCTGTAAAAGAAAAAGGCCTTGTATTGTTACTAGATGGTAGCATTACATTTTACATTTTAGTCATTTAGCAGACGCTCTTATCCAGAGCGACTTACAGTAGTGACTGCATACATTTTCATACTTTTTTCATACTGGTCCCGTGGGAATCGAACCCACAACCCTGGCATTGCAAGTGCCATGATCTACCAACTGAGCATTAGCATTCAATAATCATTACAGGACCATGTCATATGTTGAGAGCTTGGCACTACAGTGCCTTCAGAAAGTATTCATACCCCTTGACTTATTCCACATTTTGTTGTTTTACAGCTTGAATTCAAAATGGATTAAATAACTTTAAAAATCACCCATCTACACACAATACCCCATAATGACAAAGTGAGAACATATTTTAGTCGTTTTTGCAAATTTATAGAAAATTAAATACAGAAATATCTCATTTACATAAGTATTCACACCCCTGAGTCAATAAATGTTAGAATCACCTTTGGCAGTGATTACAACTGTAAGTCTTCCTGGGTAAGTCTCTCTAAGAGCTTTGCACACATTCTTTAAGCTCTGTCAAGTTGGCTGTTGATCATTTTTCGACAGCCAGTTTCAAGTATTGTCATACATTTTCAAGCTGATTTAAGTCAACACTGTAACTAGGCCACACATTCAATGTAGTCTTGGTAAGCAACTCCAGTGTACAGTTGGCCTTGTGTTTTAGGGCTACAACAAAACTGTGTACTGATGGGGGTACTCGAGGACCAGGGTTGGGGAAACACTGTTTTAAGTTATTGTCCTGCTGAAATGAATTTGTCTCCCAGTGTCTGTTAGAAAGCAGACAGAACCAGGTTTTCTTCTAGGATTTAGCCTGTGCTTAGTAAAACTTCCTCGTCCTTGCCCATGACAAGCATACCCATAACATGATGCAGCCACCACCATACTTGAAAATATGAAGAGTGGTACTCATTGATGTGTTGTTAGATTTGCCCCAAACATAATGCTTTCTTTTCAGAACATAAAGTGAATTTCTTTGCCACATTTTTTTGCAGTTTTACTTTAGTGCCAGTTTTCTTCTATCACAGCCATAAAACTCTGTAACTGTTAGGAAGGACGCCTGTATCTTTGTAGTGATTGGATGTATTGATACACCTTACAAAGGGTAATTAATACCTTCACCATGCTCAAAGGGATATTCAATGTATGCTCTTTTTTTTTTACCCGCCAATAGGTGCCCTTCTTTGCGAGGCATTGGAAAACCTCCCTGGTCTTTGTGGTTGAATCTGTGTTTGAAATTCACTGCTCGACTGAGGGACCTTACAGATAATTGTATGTGTGGGGGTACCGAGATGAGATAGTCATTCAAAAATCATTATTAAACACTATTATTGCAAACAGAGTCCATGCAAAATTTTCTCTTGGACTTATTTAGACTTGCCATAACAAAGGGGTTGAATACTTTTTGACTCAATATATTTCAGCTTTTCATTTTGAATTACATTTCTAAAAACATAATTCCACTTTGCCAGTATGGGGTATTGTGTGTAGGCCAGTGACGCCAAATCTCAATTTAATCAATTTTAAATTCAGTCTGTAACACAACAAAATGTGGAAAAAGTAAAGGGGTGTGAATACCTTCTGAAGGCACTGTATAAGGTTCTATCTGCATTTTAATAAAAACAATTTTGGGGGGACCTAGCCTTGTTCTGTTCAATGTTCTCTACCTACAGTTAAAGTCGAAAGTTTACATACACTTAGGTTGGAGTAATTAAAACTCGTTTTTCAACCACTCCACAAATTTCTTGTTAACAAACTATAGTTGGCAAGCTGGTTAGGACATCTACTTTGTGCATGACACAAGTAATTTTTCCAAAAGTTGTTGCCAGACAGAATATTTAACTTATAATTTACTGTATCACAATTCCAGTGGGTCAGAAATGTACATACACTAAGTTGACTGTGCCTTTAAACAGCTTGGAAAATTACAGAAAATGATGTCATTGCTTTAGAAGCTTCTGATAGGCTAATTGACATTATTTTGAGTCAATTAGAGGTGTACCTGTGGATGTATTTCAAGGCCTACCTTCAAACATATGTGGATATATTGAAGCAACATCTCAAGACCTCAGTCAGGAAGGTAAAGCTTGGTCGCAAATGGGTCTTCCAAATGGACAATGACCCCAAGCATACTTCCAAAGGCAAAATGGCCTAAGGAAAACAAAGTCAAGGCATTGGAGTGACCTTCACAAAGCCCTGACCTCAATCCCATAGAAAATTTGTGGGTAGAACTGAAAAACGTGTGCAAGCAAGGAGGCCTACAAACCTGACTCAAATGAAACACAATACCATGCTCTTGTTAAAGCTTTTGGAATTGATTTGTTTTAAGATTTGTTTTAAAACAAATCAATTCTAAAAGCTTTAACAAGAGCAAGGTATTGTGTTTCATTTGAAAACAGCATCACATTTTGTAAAAGCAGAATATTTCAGGTCATCCCACCCACCTGTCAGGAGGAATGGGCCAAAATTCACCCAACTTACTGTGGGAAGCTTGTGGAAGGCTACCCGAAACGTTTGACCCAAGTTAAACAATTTAAAGACAATGCTACCAAATACTAATTGAGTGTATGTAAACTTCTGACCCACTGGGAATGTGATGAAAGAAATAAAAGCTGAAATAAATCATTCTCTATACTATTATTCTGACATTTCACATTCTTAAAATAAAGTGGTGATCCTAACTGACTAAGACAGGGATTTTTTTACTAGGATTAAATGTCAGGAATTGTGAAAAACTGCATTTAAAAGTATTTGGCTAAGGTGTATGTAAACTTCCGACTTCAACTGTATATAGTACTCTAAATACTCCAATTCATGTTAAGTTCAAAAGAATACATTATACAAATTGCTGACAACATTGGAAATGTAAAGCCAATTATCTCAGAGTCATATTTTTGCAGATAGAACCTTATAGTCCCAAGCTCTCAATGTGTAGATTTAAATACAGTCTACCACTTACTTGTAGAATGAGAGTCACATTATTGTTTTTCACTGACGTTCTCCTTTAAAGTGACTATCTCCCCTCAGGTGTTCAGACTGGGAAATGTGTGAAGTACTCAGCTGTGGATAAGACATGTGAGGTTCTGGCTTGGTGCCCGCTGGAGTTAGATAAGGAACCTCCCAAGTAAGAACTATTGAGTAACAAGGTGGAAAAGGTTGTATTTGCTTTTATTTTACATAATCCATCTAGAATGTTTTAATAATTTCACAATATAATTGTCTTTAGTCCTCCAATGTTGGCAGATGCAGAGAACTTCACAGTGCTTATAAAGAACAGCATCCGGTACCCCAAATTCAACTTCAATAAGTAAGTCAAGTTTTAAAATTTTTGTGACTTGATAAATATGTTACGAGCTAAATTCAATTTAAGATTTGGGTCACACTTTATTTGCACAGTCTGGATAAGCAACTGCTTGCTAAGGTTATGGTTCGGTTTAGAATACGTGTGAGGGTTAAAGTTAGGATAAGGGTTAAGTTTAGGGTTAGGATAAGTAGATGCACTACATGACCAAAAGTATGTGGACACCTGCTTGTCAAACATCTCATTCCAAAATCCTGGGCATGAATATGGAGTTGGTCCCCCACACGTTCCAATTCATCCCAAAGGTTTTCAATGGGGTTGAGGCCAGGGCTCTGTGCAGGCCAGTCAAGTTCTTCCACACCAATCTTGACAAACCACTTCTGTATGGACCTCGCTATGTGCACGCTGAAACGGGAAAGGGCCTTCCCCGAACTGTTGCCACAAAGTAGGAACACAGAATCGTCAAGAATGTCATTGTATGCTGTAGCGTTAAGAATTCCCTTCACTGGAACTAAGGGGCCTAGCCTGAACCATGAAAAAAAAAAAAACAGACCATAATTTCTCCTCCACCCAACTGTACAGTTGCCACTATGCATTGGGGCAGGTAGCGTTCTCCTGGTATCCGCCACACCCAGATTTGTCTGTCGGACTGCCAGATGGTTTGCACTGCGCCAGAGTCCAATGGTGGCGAGCTTTACGTCACTCCAGCTGATGCTTGGCATTGCGCTTGTGTGCGGCTGTTCGGCCATGGAAGCCCACTTCATGAAGCTCCCTACGGACAGTTCTTCCTGGCGCAGTTTGGTAGAGAGTGTTGCAATCGAGGACAGACGATTTGAACGCGCTGCGTGCACTCGGCGGTCCCGTTCTGTGAGCTTGTGTAGCCTACCACATCAAGGCTGAGTCCTTGTTGCTCCTAGACATTTCCACTTCACAGTAACAGCACTTACAGCTCTAGCAGGGCAGAAATTTGCTGAACTGACTTGTTGGAAAGGTGGCATCCTATGACTGTGCCACATTGAAAGTCACTTAGCTCTTCAGTAAGGCAATTCTATTGCCAACGGAGATTGTATGGCTGTGCACTCGATTTTATACACCTGTCATCAAAGAGTGTGGCTGAAATAGCCGAATCCACTAATTTGAAGGGGTGTGCACATAATTTTGTATATATAGTGTAGTTGAAATGTTACTGATAGTCTGTAGAGGATCTACAGATGGACTATCCAAATAAAGCGATACCAAGATTTGTTGCATTGTTTATCACTGTGTCCAATGTGGAATTGCAGTCAGGGCAACTGCATGCAACACTATAACTATGATATTTTTGTCTGTTCTGCAGAAGGAATATCTTGCCCTATGTCAACAAGACCTACTTGGAACAATGTGTATTCAATCGCATCACTGATCCAGACTGCCCGATCTTCAGACTCAAAGACATGGTCACAGAGGCCAATGAGGACTTTCAGACCATGGCTGTCCATGTAAGTGCCTGCTTCTTTTTAAAAACTCCCAAGTTATTTAACATTTGGTAAGATGGGGATATACACTGAGTATACAAAACTTTAAGAACATTGTTACTTACTGTCTTTCAGCCTAAAAAACGGCTTCCCATAACATGTACAATACAAGTGTTTGCTTACGCCCACACCTATCAGGTCATACATAGATTTAGACACTGATATGTCATGACCTTATTCTGTTGATGGGATGAGGGTTAACCACATTGGCAACTTTGACAAATATTGTTCACCAGAATATTTTTCCACTTACAACCCTGAAGGCATGGTCTACACTGAGTGTACAAAACATTGTGAACACCTGCTCTTTCCATGACATAGACTGACCAGGTGAATCCAGGTGAAAGCAATGATCCCTTATGGATGTCACTTGTTATATCCGCTTCAATCGGTGTAGATGAAGAGGAGGAGACAGGTTAAAGAAAGGTTTTTAAGCCTTGAGACAATTGAAGGAGGATTGTGTATGTGTGCCATTCATAGGATGAATGGACAAGACAAAATATTGAAGTGCCTTTGAATGGGGTATGGTAGTAGGTGCCTGGCGCACTGGCTTGTATAAAAAAAACTGCAACCGTGCTGGGTATTTCACACTCAACAGTTTCCCGTGTGTATCAAGAATGGTCCACCACCCAAAGGACATCAAGCCAACTTGGCACAACTGTGGGAAGCATTGGAGTCAACACGGGCCAACATCCCTGCGGAATGCTTTCGACATGCTTTTTGTAGAGTCCATGCCCCGACGAATTGAGGCTATGTTGAGGGAAAAAAGGGGGGTTGCAAATCAGTATTAGGAAGGTGTACCTAATGTTTGGTATACTCCGTGTATATTAGTCAAAATGTCATGATATATCTTATGGCATTTTGATTCATGTCGAGTAATCTAACATGCAGCATAGCATCTTTTATGTCTCGGCTGGTTTTCATTTGTAAAATCCATGTAAACTGCATCCTTATCTACGTTGATTGTCTTTGTCTAGGGTGGGGTTATGGGTGTCCAGATCCGCTGGGAATGTGATCTGGACATGCCAAGCAGCTGGTGTGTGCCTAGGTACACCTTCCGTCGCCTGGACAACAAGGACCCAGTCAACAATGTGGCGCCTGGATACAACTTCAGGTATAGGCCTGATGACAGGCCTGATGGAAACGGAAAATGTTTTTGTAAACGTTACAAATGTCGCCAAAACAAAATACGCTAGACAAAGTGGGATCTTTTTGTGTCTGTAAAATGAATTATGCGAGAAACATCTGTGAAAACGCCTTAATGCTCAAATATTTATATAATAACCATCATATAAAAGTGAACTTGGAGTCACACGATTACATGTTGTGTGGCCCTCCCACTATGACTCATTGGGAAAGCATGCAGTTTATTAGGCTACAGATGAAATAAGTTATGTTGAACTTTTGTTTTTAGATTACAACCACATCAATAGATAGATTTATCAGATTTATCTCTGACCCCAAATTATGACAACCATAGGTAGTGTAAATATAAAATATTGATGTCCTTTTGTTTTTTTAAGACGATTTTTGGCAACACTCTTTGTGCTTTTCTTTTCCCACAGATTTGCCAAATATTACAAAAATGGTAACAATGAAGAGACAAGGACATTAATCAAAGGATTCGGAATACGTTTCGATGTCATGGTTTTTGGTCAGGTGAGCTTTCACAGAAACAATCTAAGCCATTTTAACTTTGATACGATTATTTTAATGTCATAAAATAATGAATGAAATGGCGTTGTAGTTACAAAATCCTGGTGTTCTAGTTAAACTGGTTAAATGTCTTTGCTTCAGGCTGGAAAATTTAACATAGTGCCAACACTGCTGAATGTTGGTGCTGGTCTTGCCCTCCTTGGCTTGGTAAATATAGTACTTCTATCACATGCTGTATGTGTTGTCGTTATGGAAACTGTATACATATGTTAAATGGGTAAAATCTTATCCTTTATAAAGGGTTTATAGATGGTATCACTAGAACATGGTCCGTTGCATACGATTGTTTATTTAATTAATTGCAAGTTTCTACTCTTTGAAGGTGACTGTTGTTTGTGATTGGATTGTGCTGACATGCATGACGAAAAAAAACATCTATAACGAACAGAAATATTCTTATGTTGATGACTTTCAATTGGTGAGTAATAGTTTTTCTAATTTAAGAATGACCTGTTCAATACTGATAATGCAAAGAATTGTACCTATTAAGCCCTTTTGGCCAAAAGTGATCGTACTTGATTATAGTCCTGTTTTTTCAATCCCCTTATAATAGACATTTTCTGTTTTAAAGCTTTCAAATGAAACACCATAAAGCCACAACAAATCATGTCGAGCAGAAACAACTGTGTATACAGCATATCAAGATGGAAATGTGAAACTGCATTTTTCTGGATTGAATCCCAGCACTCTTTTCATGATCCACATACTACAATCTTCCACAGGCTTGCAGCTCGCTAACGATCCTGAAAATGTCTTGTTTCGGCTAACCATTCAGAGCTGTAGGGACGGAACATTTGGTGTGTCATTCTATTTTATTAAATCAACTCGGATTAGAGCCGAGAATCATTCACATTCACTCATTAACTAGGTCTCCATCCAACCTTTTTAAGCATAAATTACATGTTTGAAAAAAAACATAATGACAGGCCTGATGGAAACGGAAAATGTTTTTGTAAACGTTACAAATGTCGCCAAAACAAAATACGCTAGACAAAGTGGGATCTTTTTGTGTCTGTAAAATGAATTATGCGAGAAACATCTGTGAAAACGCCTTAATGCTCAAATATTTATATAATAACCATCATATAAAAGTAAACTTGGAGTCACACGATTACATGTTGTGTGGCCCTCCCACTACGACTCATTGGGAAAGCATGCAGTTTATTAGGCTACAGATGAAATAAGTTATGATGAACCTTACAAGGTGGTGAAAGTGCAAGGTGATGAGCTTGATGTTTCTTTCCAATAAATATCAAGGGTCTTTTTCTGGTGACATGATCATCGATGCTTGGCTGCCATTTGAAAAATATATGTTTTTTGCTCTTTTGTCCATAATAATGTCATCATGTAGGCTAAATGTGAGCTCTAGCCAACAGCGTGCATATGGTGGACACACTCTCTATATAAGGCCAAAATGTTTGTGAGAAAACCATCAGTAGAGTTGAAAATGTGATGGAAACCCATTTAACTTTTTTTTTTATTCGGTACATGGAAATATATCCACAAAAGGTATTATGTGTACTCCGTCATCACACACAGCCTTTTATCTGCAACAAGTCAATTTGATGAAAACACCTCTGGTGGGAAAATGCGCATATTGTTTTTGTGGATTTTAGAATTTTCGCATGAAAATCTGTCGCCAATTGGATGGAAACCTAGCTAATGAGAAATGTTTCACTGCTTGCTGTGAAGGCCCAGTGCTAATAACAATCCTCTTTATTAGAGGACATTCAGGTTCACCTGTGTTGTACTTTAATAAACATTGTAAATTTTTCTATAACTCTTGTTTCTGTCTTGGTGTAGCCTATAGTATTCTTTCAGTCATTGAGTGGTTATGTGTTATACAGTGCCTTTGGAAAGTATTCAGACCCCTTGACTTTTCACACATTTTGTTACGTTACAGCCTTGTGTGTCTACAGAATCTACACACAATACCGTATAATGACGAGGCGAAAACAGGTTTTTAGAAATGTTTGCACATTTATTTAACAAAAACATATACCTTATTTACATAACTATTCAGACCTTTTGCTATGAGAATGGAAATTGAACTAAAGTCTATCCTGTTTTCATTGATCATCCTTGAGATGTTTCTACAACTTCATTGGAGTCCACCTGTGGTAAATTCAATTGATTGGACATGATTTGGAAAGGCACACACCTGTATATACAAGGTCCCACAATTGACAGTGCAAAAACCAAGCCATGAGGTCGAAGGAATTGTCCGTAGAGCTCCGAGACAGGATTGTGTCGAGGCACAGATCTGGGGAAAATCTGGGGAAAGCCACCCCTCAGTAAAAGGCACATGACAGCCCGCTTGGAGTTTACCAAAAGGCACCTAAAGCCTCTCAGACAATGAGAAACAAGATTCTCTTGTCTGATGAAACCAAGATTGAACTCTTTGGCCTGAATGCCAAGCGTCCATCCCTACGTTGAAGCATGGTGGTGGCAGCATCATCATGCTGTGGGATGTTTTAGAGTGGCAGCGACTGGGAAACTAGTCAGGATCAAGGCAAAGATGTACAGAGATCCTTGATGAAAACCTTATCCAGAGCGCTCAGGACCTCAGACTAGGGCGAAGGTTCACCTTTCAATAGGACAACGACCCTAAGCACACAGCCAAGACAACGCAGGAGTGGCTTCAGGACAGGTCTCTGAATGTCCTTAAGTGGCCCAGCCAGAGCCTGGAATAGAAACCTGACCGAACATCTCTGGAGAGACCTGAAAATAGCTGTGCAGCGACGCTCCCCATCCAACCTGACAGAGCTTGAGAGGATCTGCAGATAAGAATGGGAGAAACTCCCCAAATACAGGTGTACCAAGCTTGTAGTGTCATACTCAAGAAGACTCAATGCTGTAATCACTGCCAAAGGTGCTTCAACATAGTACTGGATAAAGGGTCTGAATACTTATGTAAATGTCATATTTCAGTTTTTAATTTTTAATAAATTAGCAAACATTTCTCAAAACCAGTTTTTGCTTGTCATTATGGGCTATTGTGTAGATTGATGAGGGGAAAAAACAACTTAATCCATTTTAGAATAAGGCTGTAACGTAACAAAATGTGGAAAAAGTCAAGGGGTCTGAATACTTTCCGAAGGCACTGTATGTGTAAATGCATTTCACCCCAATATCTTATTTCCTGGCAAAGCCCACCCATCTACTGTTTTGTGTGGTTAGAGCCTCATAACCACTAAGTAACTTCCTGCATGTTATAAATTCATGTTTAAAAAAATATAATAATCACAGGAACGCGCTTATTGACGTCACTACTGTTATAGAGTACTTAAGGAAAAAGCAAGTGGAAAACCACGATGGGTTACTTAAAGGGCTTAGTTGGTGGGTTACTTTTTATAGATTCCCTCCAGAGGGGAAAGTTGACATGGTTGTTGTGATCAATATGAGTCACTTCATTGTGACGGTCTTCCAACCATAACATGTACAATACAAGTGTTTGCTTACGCCCACACCTATCAGGTCATACATAGATTTAGACACTGATATGTCATGACCTTATTCTGTTGATGGGATGAGGGTTAACCACATTGGCAACTTTAACAAATATTGTTCACCAGAATATTTTTCCACTTACAACCCTGAAGGCATGGTCTACACTGAGTGTACAAAACATTGTGAACACCTGCTCTTTCCATGACATAGACTGACCAGGTGAAAGCTATGATCCCTTATTGATTTCACTTGTTGAATCCACTTCAATCAGTGTAGATGAAGGGGAGGAGACAGGTTAAAGAAGGATTTTTAAGCCTTGAGACAATTGAGACATGGATTGTGTATGTATACCATTCAGGGGGTGATTGGGCAAGATAAAATATTTAAGTGTCTTTGAACGGGGGATGGTAGTAGGTGCCAGGTGCACTGGTTTGTGTGAAGAACAGCAACACTGCTGGGTTTTTCACGCTGAACAGTTTCCTGTGTGTATCAACAATGGTCCACCACCCAAAAGACATCAAGCCAACTTAGATGTGGGAAGCATTGGAGTCAACCAGGGGCATAGGCCTGGGTGGACACAGACCCTGCCAGGCCCACCCAATCAGATTGAGCAAGTCCAAAAAATAATACATTATTATTAAAAAAATACTAGTTACCCCCCCCCCCCCCCATGCATTTGACATGATCACACTTGCAACACGCCCCCCTCATGCGTCAGTTCTCTCTCTTACTGGAATCCCCAACACAGAATAGGAAATCCTATAGCAGCTTAAAGTCAGAGACCTGATCACAACTGGTTCATTTCCAGTCACATCAACAGTTCTGCAAGAGCCTGGCTGGAGGGGATGGCACATGACACTTGTCTCACAGGCTTTCGACTTGCCGGGGTTGTCCTTGCAGCATTGATTGTCAATGCAGCGTGTTTGATCTGGATTTATTCTGCTAAGGTAAATGATATGCTGAGTAATGCTGTACAGACCATATACTTCCAGCATGGAACGGATATTTATTTGAATTCATTTTCAATTAGAGGACAGTGGGTTATAAATCTTACAGTATCTACTCTATGTAGTTACTTCTCTAGTGATGGATAGTTTACTGTTTTTGCTCAGTCTGAAAAGAAAATAGCTTTGTTACTGCATGTCTTAAGCCTGACTGGGCTTTGAGATAAGAACCATTTTTAACATCTCAAAGCCCAGAGTCAGACTCAAGACATACAAAGCTGTATTTGAGCACAGATCTGTTAAAACAATTAGGGTTCTATACAGCCTATTTGCCAAAACACAGCAAAATCAAAAGATTAGTTTGATTCAAACTTTACACTTAAAATAAATAATGGAAAACATTGAGAATTGTTGGTGCAATATATTCCATCAACATGTTTTCCTATTTCGGTTATAATTGTTATATTATTTGAGGTGTAACAGTACATGAAAGGATGTTAAATTGGTTCTCCTGATTTTAATTTTAGCAGGTTGAATCACCGTCAGGAGCTGGTGGAGGTCTAATTCATGGTAAGCTTCATTCTGTGGATGGAAATGAAAGTTAGACATATATCCATCCATTTAAAAAGACAACCATCATTTTGTTTGAAGGCACAGATATTTTCTTGTTAAAATAATGCTACAGCATTCCTCTCTTGACACTTAACATTTATTACTGAGCCTGGAGTTACAGGAAACTGCACCCCCACACTAAGGCAGGAAGTGCTTGTGTGTGCGTGCTTGCGTATATTTACATCATACTGTGGGGGTGTGACAATTGATGAATGTGTGAAATTTTGTGAATGCACCTGTTTGCAGTATTCAAGTTTAGGGAATGACCCATACTTTGGAAGCTTGATGAAGCCTCATTGGCATTAGAAGAACAATATATTTTGAGTGAGCATGTTTGTGTCTTTTGTTGTTGTGAAAAACGTAAACAAAAACCATCTTCCATGTCCCACAGACTTGGGGAAATTTCTCAGAAGTCCCTCCTCCAATTCCAGTTTGTTCCTTAAAGGTGACCCAGCCATTACTTTGCATTGTTGATAGGCCTACTGCGTCAGTTCATAAGTAACTAAAAAAGGAAAATATAAATAGAGATTTTCTTTACTTACCTTTTTCTACTTACCTTGGATGTTGTTGTTTGACCCAGACCGTTTGATTGTTTTAGTGTTTTTTTAACTTCCGTTTGTTGACCTTGCTGTCTCTATTGTTTGGTTCCCAACAGCCTCTCACCCCACCAAACAGACCAAACAGATCTTTGGTGAGCTGGAGTGGGAGGAGGAGGGGAAGGAGATGGGCAGCATGTTCCTGACCAAGAACAAGACCCACATCCAGGTGACTGTGGCAGGCTGGTATGTGGTCTTTGTCCAAGCCACCTTTAAGCTGCCAGCAGGGAATGACACCAGGGACCTAAGGCTACAGCTGGATTTCACCTACCAGGAGCGTACGGACCAGTTTGCCAGTGCCTTCGACACCCGGCAGTTGCTGGAAGAGGAGCAAGACGCCCCATTGAGTTTCTCTGTCCTCGTGCGGATGGAGCCGGAGAATAGACTGTCTGTGATGGCAAGCCACAGGCAGCGGGTTGATTATGAGAGAAAACCAGTCTCTACCTTCATTACTATCATTAGATGCTCTGACTAGCCAAACTGGAGCCTGAGGAGAGGGCCAATGTCTAATACCTTTTGAGTTAGTGTCTGTATGCCACACGTATCCATTAAGGTGGTATGTACAGGTAAATGCCAAAATAAAGGAAACGCCAACATAAAGTGTCTTATTTGGGGTGTTCGGCCAGAACAGTTTCAATGCACGTTGGCATATATTCTACACGTGTCTGGACCTATTGGAGAGATGCCATATGAAATTCCATAATTTGTTTTTTTGTTGATGGTGGTGGAAAACGCTATCTCACGCAACACTCCAGAATCTCTCAAGTGTTAAATTGGGTTGAGATTTGGTACATGAGATGGCCATTGCATATGGTTTACATCGTTTTCATGGTCATCAAACCATTTAGTGACCATTTGTGCCCTGTGGATGGGGGGCATTGTCATCCTATTGGGGCTTAGACATAGTAGCCAAAATAATGGACAAATTATGTCCTGCCCAGCATTTTTATACATGACCCTAAACATGATGCGATGTTAATTGCTTATTTAACTCTGGAACCACACCTGTGTGGAAGCACCTGCTTTCAAAATGCTTTGTATCCCTCATTTACTCAAGTGTTTCCTTTATTTTTGGCAATTACCTGTATGAAACCAGAGACCTAGGGAAGGTCTCCATTGTATACTCCTCAGGTCCCCTGCTCAAAACTAATTGGATGAGAAAACATAGGTCCCTACCCTCTGACCTCCAATGGGTTTTGAGAAAGAGACGAGGAGAGAGGACGTGACGTGTATCCTTCCATAAGAGATTAGAGAATCTTAAAACAACAAACCCTGTGATTTTATGAGCTGTCTGCACATCACTTCTGGCTTGTTTATATGCCTTTGTAGGAGACGGAGAAACTGTAGGTAGGCTCAGTGGTGACAGTCATGGACATGGTTACTGACAAGAGAAGAGGGCAAGCAGGATGTCCACCAGCCAATTACCTAATTTCATTTTCTTAATTTGGCTGACTAATTTGTCTTCACAATATCTGAATGTCTGGATTGAAGACAAAAGAGTTATACTGTTAAGTTATACTGTTCTAGCATGGTGGATCTCAATAGCAGGACTACAGTTTTTTTTTTAAAAGGCATTTTATTTGGCCTAAAAAATCTGACTACGCCTTTTATATATTATATCAGGTAACGTTTTTATATACTCAACAAATTAATGTTGCAGAAAAAATGTGCCTGACCACACTACACAACTTCTGTTGACACCCATCTTTTACCAATTTTTATAATGTTGTGTAGTAGTGATTGACATATAATAAATGTGAGAGAGAGAGTGCTATGGGCTCTGGCTGGGCCACTCCTGCGTTGTCTTGGCTGTGTGCTTATGGTCGGTGTCCTGTTGGAAGGTGAACCTTCGCCCCAGTCTGAGGTCTGTACTCTGTACTTTGCTTCGTTCATCTTTCCCTCGATCCTGACTAGTCTCCCAGTCCCTGCCGCTGATTAACCTCCCCACAGCATGATGCTGCCACCACCATGCTTCACCGTAGGGATGGTGCCAGGTTTCCTTCAGATGTGACACTTGGCATTCAGGCCAAAGAGTTCAATCTTGGTTTCATCAAACCAGAGAATCTTGTTTCTCATGGTCTGAGAGTCCTTTAGTTGCCTTTTGGCAAACTCCATACGGGTTGTCGTGCCTTTTACTGAGGAGTGGCTTCCGTCTGGCCACTTACTGTACCATAAAGGCCTGATTGATGGAGTGGTGTAGAGATGGTTTTCCTTCTGGAAGGTTCTCCATCAGGTTCTTGGTCACCTCCCTGACCAAGGCCTTTCTTCTCCGATTGCTCAGTTTGGCCGGGCGGCCAGCTCTAAGAAGGGTCTTGGTGGTTCCAAACTTCTTTGTTCAGTGTGTATATACACTACCGTTCAAAAGTTTGGGGTCACTTAGAAATGTCATTGTTTTTGAAAGAAAAGCACAATTTATGTCCATTAAAATAACATCAATTTGATGAGAAATACAGTGTAGTCATTGTTAATGTTGTAAATGACTATTGTAGCTGGAAACGGCTGATTTTTTTATTGAATATCTACATGAGCCTGTAATCGAACCCACAAATGCTGATGCTCCAGATACTCAACTAGTCTAAAGAAGGCCAGTTTTATTGCTTCTTTAATCAGAACCACAGTTTTCAGCTGTGCTAACATAATTGCAGAAGGGTTTTCTAATGATCAATTAGCATTTTAAAATGATAAACTTGGATTAGCTAACACAACGTGCCATTGGAACACAGGAGTGATGGTTGCTGATAATGTGCCTCTGTACGCCTATGTAGATATTCCATTAAAAATCAGCCGTTTCCAGCTACAATAGTAATTTACAACATTAACAATGTCTGTACACTGTATTTCTGATCAATTTGATGTTATTTTAATGGGCAATTTCTTTTGCTTTTTTTTCAAAAACAAGGACATTTCTAAGTGACCCCAAACTTAGTGTAGTGTATATATATTTGCATGAATTAAAACGTATCATACACCCTATATGATGGGTTGAGTTGGAAATGTTGCCAGGACACCCTTCTTGCAACAAGTGCCATGGATCTGACCACAGAACGTCATCATAGCACCATCATAGGTTATGCTGCTTTTTGACTGTAACACCAGTTTTACACTTTAAATATAGCCACAATTTCCCAGTGTAGTCATTGTTAATGTTGTAAATGACTATTTACATTTACATTTAAGTCATTTAGCAGACGCTCTTATCCAGAGCGACTTACAAATTGGTGCATTCACCTTATGATATCCAGTGGAACAACCACTTTACAATATACACTTTACAATATCCACATATCCCTACCGGCCAAACCCTCCCTAACCCGGACGACGCTAAGCCAATTGTGCGTCGCCCCACGGACCTCCCGGTCGCGGCCGGCTGCGGCAGAGCCTGGGCGTGAACCCAGAGACTCTGGTGGCGGAGCTAGCACTACGATGCAGTGCTCTAGACCACTGCGCCACCCGGGAGACACTTAAGCAATAAGGCCCCAATCAGCATTCACGGCTCAAACCACCCAGGTTATAATAGTGTATATGTAATAGAGTAAGAAAATATATCCTGTTTTATTTGTGAATTTTGCCAAAATTTGTTTCATCAGTATTGAATTCATGTTATTGAGTTCAGGTTTCAATGTCTTTGACAGGTTTCATTTATGGTACTTGACTGACATCGTGTGGTTGGTTGATGCTATGTTGTTTTAGCTGTTTTATTTTTGCACACCATTATCAAATCAAATTTTATTAGTCACATGCCCCGAATACAGTGAAATGCTTACTTATGAGCCCCTAACCAACAGTGCAGTTTCAAAAAATAAGAATAAGAGATAGAAGTAACACGTAATTAAAAAGCAGCAGTAAAAAATAACAATATATACAGGGGGGTGCCGGTACAGAGTCAATGTGTGGGGGCACCGGTTAGTTGAGGTAGTTTGTACATGTGGGTAGAGTTAATTAAAGTGACTATGCATAGATGACAACAGAGAGTGGCAGTGGTGTGGAGAGGGGAGGGGTGGTCAGTGCAAATAGTCTGGGTAGCCATTTGACTAGATGTTCAGGAGTCTTATTGCTTGGGTGTACACGCTGTTTAGTGGCCTCTTGGACCTAGACTTGGCGCTCTGGTACCGCTTGCTGTGTGGTAGCAGAGGGAACAGTCTATGACTAGGTTGGCTGGAGTCTTTGACAATTTTTAGGGCCTTCCTCTGACACCGCCTGGTATAAAGGTTCTGGATGGCAGGAAGCTTGGCCCCAGTGATGTACTGGGCCGTTTGCACTATCCTCTGTAGTGCCTTGTGGTCAGAGGCCGAGCAGTTGCCATACCAGGCAGTGATGCAACCAGTCAGGATGCTCTCGATGGTGCAGCTGTAGAACCTTTTGAGGATCTGAGGACCCATGCCAAATCTTTTCAGTCTCCTGAGGGGGAATAGGTTTTGTTGTGCCCGCTTCACAACTGTCATTGTGGGCTTGGACCATGTTAGTTTGTTAGTGATGTGAACACCAAGGAACTTGAAGCTCTCAACCTGCTCCACTGCAGCCCCGTCGAGGAGAATGCGGGCGTGCTCGGTCCTCTTTTTCCTGTAGTCCACAATCATCTCCTTTGTCTTGATCACGTTGAGGGAGAGGTTGTTGGACTGGCACCACACGGCCAGGTCTCTGACCTCTTCCCTATTGGCTGTCTCGTTGTTGTCGGTGATCAGATTTACCACTGTTGGTGTTTAGTCCCAGGGTCCTTAGCTTATTGATGGGCTTTGGGGGCACTATGGTGTTGAACGCTGAGCTGTAGTCAATGAATAGCATTCTCACATAGGTGTTCCTTTTGTCCAGGTGGGGAAGGGCAGTGTGGAGTACAATAGAGACTTCATCATCTGTGGATCTGTTGGGGTGGTATGCAAATTGGAGTGGGTCTCGAGTTTCTGGGATGATGGTGTTAAAGTGAGCCATGACCAGCCTTTCAAAGCACTTCATTGCTACAGACGTGAGTGCTACGGGTCGGTAGTCATTTAGGCAGGTTACCTTAGTGTTCTTTGGCACAGGCACTATGATGGTCTGCTTAAAACATGTTGGTATTACAGACTCAGACAGGGAGAGGTTGAAAATGTCAGTGAAGACACTTGCTAGTTGGTCAGCGCTTGCTTGCAGTACACGTCCTGGTAATCCATCTGGACCTGCGGCCTTGTGAATGTTGACCTGTCTGAAGGTCTTACTCACATCGTCTGCGGAGAGCGTGATCACACAGTCTTCCGGTGTAGCTGGTGCGCTCATGCATGTTTCAGTGTTATTTGCCTCGAAGCGAGCATAGAAGTAGTTTAGATCGTCTGGTAGCCTCGCGTCACTGGGCAGCTCTCGGCTGTGCTTCCCTTTATAGTCTGTAATGGTTTGCAAGCCCTGCCACATCCGACGAGCATTGGCCTTGGTGTAGTATGATTCAATATTAGTCCTGTATTGACGCTTTGCCTGTTTGATTGTTCCGTCGTAGGGCATAGCAGGATTTCTTATAAGCTTCTGGGTTAAAGTCCTGCTCCTTGAAAGCGGTGGCTCTAGCCTTTAGTTCAGTGCGGATACTGCCTGTAATCCATGGCTTCTGGTTGGGGCATGTACGTACGGTCACTGTGGGGATTACATCATCGATGCACTTATTGATGAAGCCAATGACAGATGTGGCGTACTCCTCAATACTATTGGAGGAATCCCGGAACATATTCCAGTCTGTGCTAGCAAAACAGTCCTGTAGCTTAGCATCTGCTTCATCTGACCACTTTTTTATTGATCTAGTCACTGGTGCTTCCTGCTTTAATTTTTGTAAGCAGGAATCAGGAGGATGGAATTATGGTCAGATTTGCCAAATGGAGGGCTAGGGAGAGCTTTGTATGCATCTCTGTGTGTGGAGTATAGGTGGTCCAGAGTTATTTTCTCTCTGGTTGCACATTTAACATGCTGATAGAAATTTGGTAAAACTGATTTAAGTTTCCCTGCATTAAAGTCAATGGCTACTAGGAAGTCTGGTGAGTGTTTTTTTTGTTTGTTTCTTATGGTGGAATACAGGTCATTCAATGCTATCTTAGTGCCAGCCTCTGACTGTGGTGGTATGTAAACAGCTGTAAGGAATATAGATGAAAACTCTCTAGGTAGGTAGTGTGGTCTGCAGCTTATCATGAGAAACTCTACCTCATGCAAGCAATAGCTCGAGACTTCCTTAGATATCGTGCACCAGCAGTTGTTTACAAAAATACATAGACCGCCGCCCCGTGTCTTACCAAACATCGCTATTCTATCCTGCCGGTACATCGTATAACCAGCCAGCTGTATGTTGATATTGTCGTCATTCAGCCACGACTCCGTGAAGCATAATGTGTTACAGTTTTTAATGTCCCGTTGGTAGTTTAATCTTCCCAGTAACTGGTCCATTTTATTGTCCAAAGATTGCATGTTTGCGAGCAGAATTGAGGAAAGTGGGGGTTTATTTGATCGCCTCCGACTCCTCAGAAGGCAGCCCGCCCTCCGGCCTCTCTTTCTCCGCCTCCTCTTCACGCAGATCACTGGGGTCGGGCCTGTTTCCGAGGGAGCTGTATATCCTCCACCTCGGGCTCGTTAGAGTCGTGAAAGAAGAAAAAGGATTCTGCTAGTCCGTGGTGAGTAATCACAGTCCTGATGTCTAGGAAGTTATTTTCGTTCATAAGAGACGGTAGCGGCAACATTGTGTACAAAAATAGTAAAAAAATAAGTTACAAACAACGCAGATAAACTGAGAAATAACACAATCGTTTAGGGGCACGTCTGCCTTCTGCTCTGGCGCCATCTTTTCCTCTTACATTTTAATGCTGATGGAATTTATGGTTGTTGCTTCTCCACTCCTTTCCCAGTTAAAGGCACTTTCTTTTCATATAATTACATACAAACTGTCACAAAGCTGTTGTCTGAACAATGTACAATGTAATGACATGTAGTTTGTCATAATGTGAAGTATATTTTGGTTATTTTAACTGGGTTTATGCTAACTTGTTAGCTATGCTAGCTCTCTTCCTGTTATGTACACTGCTAGCTAGTTTATTATCAAAATGTACGCACCATCCAAACCTAAAAGGTTCAACATTTTTGTAGGTTTTTAAAAATCCTTTTATGTTGTAGTTGTGTGAAAGAAGCCATAAGTCAACTAATACAGCGGTGTGTGTTATTGTCTGTCCCATGTATGTGAATGAATGTGTTTTCTATGGATAATTTGTATTTGTTCTATTTAATTGTTATTGTACATTTGTATTTGCTAATTTTATATGGAGCTAGTATGCATTATGAAAGAAAAAATACTATACGATCCAAACAAGAATAATATAACAGGCTGTTTCTTGCTGATTGAATGAATAGTGTGAGAGAAGCCATAAGTCAACCAAAACTGTGGTGTGTGCAATTGTCTGTCCAAGAAAAATAAAAATAAATGTAAGATTGCATGAGCTCCAGTACGATATGTCCATGCCTGCTGATTGTTTGCCTTGGAGAGGAGTTCAAACCGGAGGTGGAAATTATAGGCAATTAGCAAGACACCCCCAAAAAAGGAGTGATTCTGCAGGTGGTGACCACAGACCACTTCTCAGTTCCTATGCTTCCTGGCTGATGTTTTGGTCACTTTTGAATGCTGGCGGTGCTCTCACTCTAGTGGTAGCATGAGACGGAGTCTACAACCCACACAAGTGGCTCAGGTAGTGCAGTTCATCCAGGATGGCACATCAATGCGAGCTGTGGCAAAAAGGTTTGCTGTGTCTGTCAGCGTAGTGTCCAGAGCATGGAGGCGCTACCAGGAGACAGGCCAGTACATCAGGAGACGTGGAGGAGGCCGTGTCAGCATATGGTCTCACAAGGGCTCTGAGGATCTCATCTTGGTACCTAATTCGTTACTGTCAAGCCTGTTGAAGGAGGAGGACCAAGGTGCAGCGTGGTCAGCGTACATTTTCTTTTATTGAAAAAATGACGCAGAACAAAACAAATAACACTCCAAAAACAAACCGTGAAGCTCAAAGGCAAAGTGCCCTAAACAAAGTCAACTTCCCACAAAGACATACTTAGGTAGGCCCACAAAGGCTACCTAAGTATGGTTCCCAATCAGAGACAATGATAGACAGCTGTCCCTGATTGAGAACCATACCCGGCCAAAACATAGAAATAGAAAATCATAGAAACACAGAACATAGAATGCCCACCCCAACTCACGCCCTGACCAAACCAAAATAGAGACATAAAAATGATCTCTAAGGTCAGGGCGTGACAGTAACGAATTAATCTGTTATTATGGTGCGAGATTATAGTACGGTTTTAAGTACCTCAATGGATCTTAAAGGAAATCACACTACAAACTATCACCCTCAAGCACTTAAGGAGATCATGGATACATTAGAATTAGTGGATATATGGAGGCTGAAAAACCCTGACCTAGTGAGATATACATGGAGGAGGTTTAATCGAGCTAGCCGTCTTGATTACTTCCTAGTCTTATTCTTGCTGGCATCAAAAGTAAATAAAAGTGTGAATGCGATCGGACCACCATCTAATTGGCCTCCATATAACAGAATTTCCACGTGGACGGGATATTAGAAATTTAATCAAAGCCTATTGGATGACAATTTGTTCTTAACTAAGACAAAATAAATCATAATTCACTTTCTTTTGCCCAACATAGGTACAGCAGATTGTATGCAACACTTTTAAATGTACTTTTAGAGGCCATTCAATACAATACTCATCATTAAAATAAAAGCAGTTTAGGTCAAAAGAGATCAGACAAATAAAGGAAATAGAGGAAGTAACAGCACATGTAGATGGTAAAGGAAACTATACTATAGAGGCACAAAATAGGTTAGAGGAAAAACAAAAAGAAATGAAGGTACTTATTCAAGAACGATCAAGTGTAATGTATTACAAAAATAAAGCGAATTGGATGGAAAATTGGGAAAAATGCATAATTTCTCTTGGATCTTCAACATAGAAATGCTACCAAAAATGATTTACAGAAACTCGTTAGAAATGATGGAGTCATCCATGATTCACAAAATTATATTTTGAAAGAGGAAGCAAAATATTTTAAGCATATGTTTTTGTTTCAGTCTCCTCCATTTACACTTAATGATGTTAACTGTAAGGATTTCTTCCTTAATAATAATGTAAAATTAACACATTTACAGAAATACCTGTGTGAAGGCCACCTTACAGAAGAGGATCTTTTTGAGGCAATAAAATCTTTTCAGTCTCGAAAAACACCAGGGCTTGATAGTATACCAGTAGAGGTATATCAGAATTTTTTTGATGTACTCAAAGATCCATTATTAGCATGTTTTAATTACTCCTATAAACATTTACATTTAAGTCATTTAGCAGACGCTCTTATCCAGAGCGACTTACAAATTGGTGCGTTCACCTTATGACATCCAGTGGAACAGCCACTTTACAATATAAAAATGGTAGACTTTCAGGTACTCAACCAGGTCTGATTTCATTACTACTAAAACAGGACCCAGGTGGTAAGTATAAAGATCCATCCATTTAAAAAACTGGAGGCCTCTTACAATTCAATGTTGTGATGCGAAAATCCTGGTGAAATGCATTGCACATAGAATAAAAAAGGTTTTACTAGATATTGTTCATCCTGATCAGACAGGTATTTTACATGGACGATATACTGGAGATAACATATGACAATTACTTGAAACAATTGGACATTATGAAACATCAAAGACACCAGGCCTGGTCTTCATTGCAGATTTTGAAAAGGCGTTTGATAAAGTACGACGAGAATTTATATATAAATGCCTGGATTACTTTAATTTCAGTGAATATCTTATACAATGGGTTAAAGTTATGTACAGCAACCCCAGATGTAAAATAGTGGTAAATAATGGTTACTTCTCAGAAAGTATTGAGCGTTTACGAGAGGTAAAACAAGGCTGTCTGTTGTCTCCATATCATTTTATGGCAATTGAAATGCTAGCTATTAAAATTAGATCCAATAAGAATATCAAGGGGTTAGAAAAAATCAGTGTCAATGTATGCCGATGACTTGCGTTTTTTCTTAAGTCCGCAATCTGGATCCCTGCACAGTCTCATTGAAGATCTTGATCACTTTTCTAGCCTTTCTGGACTAAAACCTAATTATGACAACTGTACCATATTGCATATTGGATCGTTAAAAAACAGTGTTTACACTACCTTGTAGTTTACCAATAAAATGGTCAGATGGTGAAGTAGACATACTTGACTTTTTCCTCTGTTTTCATCATCATCACCTTTATTCCCATTATAACAATATTATTCTTCTGCACTTTAGATCAAGTAATTTGGCTTTCATTGTTTTATTATCATACCGTAGCCTCTCTGTAATGTATTTTAGGGAGTCCACGGTAGTTTCCAATATCTTATTTTCCGCTCATATTTCTTCCATAATTTTATTACTATAATCGATTCCTGTTTTTAAGGTCTCAACCTCCCCCAGTAGCCCAGTCGATAGATCAATGTTTTTGCTGGTCGCTCATGCTTGTAAGAAATGCTCTATCTTCTGGAGACAGTTTTAAAAACGTCTCCCTCCAATGTTACATTTGCGATTTTAGATGCCTGCTTCCTTTCAGTTTCGCTCGCAGAGCTCGAGGAAAGATCTTCTCTTGTTCACTTCAGTGTATCTGATTCTTTTTCGAGCATATCAAAATGTTGATAAATAAATAGTTCAAGATTCTCTATTTTATCCAGAATGTTTCACAGTTATCAGCTAATCCTCAATTTTTATGATTAATTCATGGGACAAGCTGTGCCTACCACGCTGCCACGTCATCAACCACCTGCGTCCTAGAGACCCTGACGCTTCGATCACACCGACAGCGCCATTGCATTTTGCTACATCAGAATTACATTAATTTCCAATGAAATGCTGTGTTTGCCTTGCAGCATTGCATTGCAGAGGCAGTTGCAGTGCGTTTGGTGTGGTGCATGTCAGATTTATTGAACATTTGCGTCAAAATGTATGCGCAGACGGCTTGACAGAAATGGTAGCAGATGGTGAATGTTAAACTTTTGTTGCATACATATCCAGATGATGCTGCGTACTATTTTGCGCAATGACACTGTCGGTGTGTTCGAAGCGTGAATGGCCTAGTTACAGTTTTGACTTAAATCGTCTTGAAAATCTATGCCAATACTTGAAAATAGCTGTCTAGCAATGATCAACATCCAACTTGACAGAGCTTTAAGAATATATATATATATATATATATAAAAACATTAAAGGCCAATATTGTACAATCCATGTGTGCAAAGCTCAGAGATTTACCCAGAAAGACTCACAGCTGCAATTGCTGCCATAGGTGAATCTAACATTCCCCAACAAAAAAAATAAGAAAATTGACTCTCAAAACAGAAGGGGGAACTAACAAAGAGTCACTGACAACAGCCAAAACAAAACAGGTGGGGTTTTAGGAGGGGTTCTGAAAGAAACTCATGGGGGTGCCCACTGAAAGTTGACTAGTAACCACAACTGGGACCTAATAGACACCCACCATGAGTGCCCACTAAATTTGCCCAAATAGAGGAAAACAAAAGAAAAACCCACAATAAACTTGGACAGGAAGCAAACCAAAGAGTGGAGCTAAACGAAACAGGGATGAGCAGCTAAAAGATTGTTTTTCTAGAACTCAAATAGGGCTCTCTCTCTCTCAAGAGCAGTGGGCCAGCCACTCTTAAATATCCCCTGGGCCAGCACAGGTTGAAACACCTTCCCACTAACGAGATGACAAACCAGCACAGGTGTAACACATACTGACTAACGAGGTGACACCAATCGGTGTGCCTCACATGCTAATGTCCAACCTCGAAATATAAATGGAAAGCCAAAACCTGTCAATTGACTCAGTAGTGTGAATACTTATGTAAATTTGATATTTCTGTATTTCATTTTCAATAGATGTGTAAAAAACATTTTTTCACTTTGTCATAATGGGGTATTGTGTGTAGATGGGTGAGAGAAAAAAAATATGCAATCCATTGTATGTTATTGAGAACATTTTATTGTTTGAAGTGTCTCCCCACACAACAATATCACCATGTATACTTGTACACTGCTGTCTACTGGCTTGCTTCTGAAGCGAAGCAGAGAATGCTCCCTGCTCTCCACCATAGAGCTCAACCCTTGGGAATTCTCTCTGGTCTGGGAGACACAAAATTCCATATTGGGAGTATTTTACCCAAAAGGCTCAGACTTTTCTGTTTCCATCTACGCGGGCTGGCCCCCGTGTCTCACTAGGCCATGACTCCGGCAGATCTGCTCTCACTTGGGGCCAAAGCCAGGCCACTGGTACTTTTCAGCTGGCATTTACTTAAATGGCTAACTGTGAACTTGAAGATAAAGATGGCGCGACAGATGGCAGCATCGCATCTAGCTCTTAGGAAACTTTGCAGTATTATTTTTACATTATTAACTCAGGAAATGTTTTGTGTCATTACATACAGTCGGGAATAATTATTGGATATTAGAGCGGTGGAAACTCACCAGAACTACCAACATTACGACCAGGATTACGACTTCCTTGGAGCAGATCCTTTGTTCACTCTCCCCAGAGGAATTGAACTAATTCCAGAGGCCGACCCAAAACATTGTCGGTGGAGAGGCACTCGATGCGGCCTGCTGGTTCGACTTAGGAGGCGCGCACACCACCCACCACTTCCGGGTATATTACTTGCTAATGTTCAGTCCTTGTATAACAAAGTTGATGAGCTTAGAGCAATGATTTCTTTCCAGAGAGACATCGGGGCCTGTAATATACTTTGTTTCACAGAAACATGGCTTTCTCGGGATTCTCTGTTGGAGTCGGTAGAGCCAGCAGGATTCTCAGTACATCACGCAGACAGGAATAAATATCTCTCCGGGAAGCAGAAGGGCAGAGGGGTGTGTTTCATGATTATCGACTCCTGGTGTAATTCTAGGAACATACAGGAACTCAAGTCATTTTGTTCACCCGACCTAGAATACCTCACAATTTAAATGCCGACCATATTATCTCCCAAGAGAATTCTCATCCGTCATTGCCAATGCCGTTTACATCCCACCTCAAGCCGAAAACTCGACGGCCCTCAAAGAACTTCACTGGACTCTATGCAAACTGGAAACCACATATGCTGAGGCTGCATTTATTGTAGATGGGGATTTTAACGTAGCAAATCTGAAGACTAGCCTGCCGAAGTTCTATCAACATATCGACTGTCCTACTCGACTCCATCTGGCTCCTTCCGTCCTATAGGCAGAAACTCAAACAGGAAGTGCCCGTGCTTCGTACTATTCAACGCTGGTCTGACCAATCGGAATCCATGCTTCAGGATTGTTTTGATCAAGTGGACTGGGATATGTTCCGGGTAGCTTGCGAAAATAATCTAGACGCATACACGGATACGGTGACTGAGGTTTTAAGGAAGTGTATATGAGATGTAGTTCCCAATGTGACTATTAAAACCTACCCTAACCAGAAACCGTGGATAGATGGTAGCATTCGCGCAAAACTGAAAGCGTGAACCACCGCATTTAACCATGGCAAGGTGACTGGTAATATGGCAGAATATAAACAGTGTAGTTATTCACTCCGCAAGGCAATCAAACAAGCTAAACGTCAGTATAGAGATAAAGTGGAGTCGCAATTCAACGACTCAGACACGAGACGTATGTGGCAGGGACTACAGACAATCACGGACTACAAAAGGAAAACGTTGCCGAGACCGACGTCTTGTTTCCGGACAGGCTAAACACATTCTTCGCACACTTTGAGGTTAACACAGTGCCACCGACACGGCCCGCTACCAAGGACTGTGGGCTCTCCTTCTCTGTGGCTGACGTGACTAAAACATTTAAACGTGTTAACCCTCGCAAGGCTGCCGGACCAGACGGCACCCCTAGTCGAGTACTCAGAGCATGCGCAGAGCAGCTGGCTGGTGTGTTTATGGGCATATTCAATCTCTCCCTATTCCAGTCTGCTGTCCCCAAATGCTTCAAGATGGCCACCATTGTTCCTGTACCCAAGAAGGAGGTACCCAAGAAGGCAAAGATAACTGAACTTAATGACTATTGCCCCGTAGCACTCACCTCTGTCATCATGAAGAGCTTTGAGAGACTAGTCAAGGATTATATCACTTCTACCTTACCTGCCACCCTAGACCCACTTCAATTTGCTTACCGCCCCAATAGATCCACAGACGATGCAATTGCCATCACTCTGCACACTGCCCTATCCCATCTGGACAAGAGGAATACATATGTAAGAATGCGGTTTATTGACTGCAGTGCCTTGCAAAAGTATTCATCCCCCTTGGCTTTTTACCTATTTTGTTGCATTACAACCTGTAATTTAAATGGATTTGTTTAGATTTCATGTAATGGACATACACAAAATAGTCTAAATTGGTGAAGTGAAACGAAGAAAAAAAAACATGTTAAAAAATAATAATAATAATTTAAACGGAAAAGTGGTGTGTGCATATGTATTCACCCCCGTTGCTATGAAGCCCCTAAATAAGATCTGGTGCAACCAATTACCTTCAGAATTCACATAATTAGTTAAATAAAGTCCACCTGTGTGCAATCTAAGTGTCACATGATCTCAGTATATATACACCTGTTCTGAAAGGCCCCAGAGTCTGCAACACCACTAAACAAGGGGCACCACCAAGCAAGCGGCACCATGAAGACCAAAGAGCTCTCCAAACAGGTCAGGGACAAAGTTGTGGAGAAGTACAGATCAGGGTTGGGTTATAAAAAAAATATCCAAAACTTTGAACATCCCATGGAACACCATTAAATCCATTATTTAAAAAATTGAAAGAATATGGCACCACAACAAACCTGCCAAGAGAGGGCCGCCCACCAAAACACACAGACCAGTCAAGGTGGGCATTAATCAGAGAGGCAACAAAGAGACCAAAGATAACCCTGAAGGAGCTGCAAAGCGCCACAGCGGAGATTGGAGTATCTGTCCATTGGACCACTTTAAGCCGTACATTCCACAGAACTGGGCTTTACGGAAGAAAGGCCAGAAAAAAGCCATTGCTTAAAGAAAGAAATAAGCAAATACGTTTGGTGTTTGCCAAAAGGCATGTGGGAGACTCCCCAAACATATGGAATAAGGTACTCTGGTCAGATGAGACTAAAATTGAGCTTTTTGGCCATCATGGAAAACGTTATGTCTGGCGCAAACCCAACACCTCTCATCACTCCGAGAACACCATCCCCACAGTGAAGCATGGTGGTGGCAGCATCATGCTGTGGGGATGTTTTCCATCGGCATGGACTGGGAAACTGGTCAAAATTGAAGGAATGATGGATGCCGCTAAATACAGGGAAATTCTTGAGGGAAACCTGTTTCAGTCTTCCAGAGATTTGAGACTTCCAGCAGGACAATGACCCTAAGCATACTGCTAAAGCAACACTCGAGTGGTTTAAGGGGAAACATTTAAATGTCTTGGAATGGCCTAGCCAAAGCCCAGACCTGAATCCAATTGAGAATCTGTGGTATGATTTAAATATTGCAGTACACCAGTGGAACCCATCCAACTTGAAGGAGCTGGAGCAGTTTTGCCTTGAAGAATGGGAAAAAAATCCCAGTGGCTAGATGTGCCAGGCTTATAGAGAGATACCCCAAGAGACTTGCAGTCGTAATTGCTGCAAAAGATGGCTCTACAAAGTATTGACTTTTTCAGCACCCGATGTCACAGGAAGGCCAAAAGGATCATCAAGGACATCAACCACCCGAGCCACTGCCTGTTCACCCCGCTATCATCCAGAAGGTGAGGTCAGTACAGGTTCATCAAAACTGGGACCGAGAGAATGAAAAACAGCTTCTATCTTAAGGCCATCAGACTGTTAAACGGCCATCACTAGCACATTAGAGGCTGCTGCCTATAGGCATAGACTAGAAATCACTGGCCATTTTAAGGAATGGAACACTAGTCACATTAATGTTTACATATCTGGCATTACTCATATGTATATACTGTATTCTATACTATTCTACGGTATCTCATTCACTTAATAATGTCTACTTATCTTGCATCACTCATCTCATGTGTACACTGTTTTCTATACTATTCTGCTGTATCTTAGTCCGTTCCACTCTGACATCGCTCATCCATATGTATATAGTCTTATTTTATTCCTACTTAGATGTGTGTATTGCGTATATGGTGTGTAATTTGTTAGATATTACTGCACTGTCGGAGCTAGAAGCACAAGCATTTCGCTACACCTGCAATAACAACTGCTAATTAAGTGTATGTGACCAATAAAATTTGATTTGAACACCTCACAAAGCAACTGTTTTGATTATGCAGATGTTGTTGATTCTGCTCTTCACAAGTCCTCACTGTCAGCCATAACTATGGAAACACAATTTCCCATGTATAACACAAGGGTGTATACACAGTGCTTGACTTGGATTGAAATAGGTGCCTATACTCATTTTGGGTGCAGATACTGTTTATAATTAGGTGTAGGAGCTCCACAATACTTTTGAGCTAATATTCAATAAGAGGAGCAGGAGCTCAAGCAGAAGAACATTTGAGGTGCAAGTACTCGGCTCTGGTGAGATCCTGCCCAAGTCAAGCACTAGTGTTACAGTCAAAAAGCAGCATAACCTGCAAAGATGCTATGATGAGGTTCTATGGTCAGATCCATGACACTTGGAAGGGTGTCCTGGCTAAATGTCCTATTCATGTATTAATATAATATATATATATATATATTTATTATTGTATAAAAAAAACTGATGTGTGGTCAGGCACTTTATTTTTCTGCAACATATTAATTTGTTAAGTATATGAAAACATTACCTGATATTAAATATAAAATGCATGGTTAGATTTTTCAGCCCAAATAAAATATATATTTTTTTAAACTGTAGTCCTGCTATTGAGATGCACAGTGCTAGAATCTTTAAAACAGCATAACTCTTTTGTCTTCAATGCAGACATGTAGTTGTTGTGAAGACAAATTAGTCAGAGAAATTAAGAGACAGAAATTAGGTAATTGGATGGTGGACATCCTTTACCCTCATTGTGTTTGCCCCCTCCTCTTGCCAGTAGCCATGTCCATGTAAACTCAGCAAAAAAATAAACGTCCCTTTTTCAGGACCCTGTCTTTCAAAGATAATTCGTAAAAATCCAAATAACTTCACAGATCTTCATTGTAAAGGGTTTAAACACTGTTTCCCATGCTTGTTCATTGAACCATAAACAATTAATGAACATGCACCTGTGGAACGGTCGTTAAGACACTAACAGCTTACAGATGGTTTGCAATTTAGGTCACAGTTATGAAAACTTAGGACACTAAAGAGGCCTTTCTACTGACTCTGAAAAACACCAAAAGAAAGATGGCCAGGGAAATAAATTGCAATGTCTGTACTGTGAGACGCCTAAGACAGCGCTACAGGGAGACAGGACGGACAGCTGATCGTCCTCGCAGTAGCAGACCATGTGTAACAACACCTGCACAGGATCGGTACATCGAACATCACACCTGAGGTACAGGTACAGGATGGCAACAACAACTGCCCGAGTTACACCAGGAACGCACAATCCCTCCATCAGTGCTCAGACTGTCCACAATAAGCTGAGAGAGGCTGGACTGAGGGCTTGTAGGCCTGTTGTAAGGCAGGTCCTCACCAGACATCACCGGCAACAACGTCGCCGATGGGCACAAACTCACCATCGCTGGACCAGACAGGACTTGCAAAAAGTGCTCTTCACTGACGAGTCGCGGTTTTGTCTCACCAGGGGTGATGGTCGGATTCGCGTTTATCGTCGAAGGAATGAGCGTTACACCGAGGCCTATACTCTGGAGCGGGATCGATTTGGAGGTGGAAGGTCTGTCATGGTCTGGGGCAGTGTGTCATAGCATCATCGGACTGAGCTTGTTGTCATTGCAGGCAATCTCAACGCTGTGCGTTAAAAGGAAGACATCCTCCCTCATGTGGTACCCTTCCTGCAGGCTCATCCTGACATGACCCTCCAGCATGACAATGCCACCACTGCTCATTCTGTGCGTGATTTCCTGCAAGACAGGAATGTCAGTGTTTTGCCATGGCCAGCGAAGAGCCCGGATCTCAATCCCATTGAGCATGTCTGGGACCTGTTGGATCGGAGGGTGAGGGCTATGGCCATTCCCCCCAGAAATGTCCAGGAACTCGCAGGTGCCTTGGTGGAAGAGTGGGGTAACATCTCACAGGAAGAATGGGCAAATCTGGTGCAGTCATGAGGAGGAGATGCACTGCAGTACTTAATGCAGCTGGTGGCCACACCAGATACTGACTGTTACTTTTGATTTTGATACCCCCTTTGTTCAGGGAAACATTATTCAATTTCTGTTAGTCACATGTCTGTGGAACTTGTTCAGTTTAGTTCTCAGTTGTTGAATCTTGTTATGTTCATACAAATATTTACACATGTTAAGTTTGCTAAAAATAAAAGCAGTTGACAGTGAGAGGACGTTTCTTTTTTTGCTGAGTTTATATCCCCATTAAGCCTACATACATAGTTTCTCTGTCTCACATCAAAGCCATATAAACAAGCCAGCAGTGATGTGTTGACAGCTCCTAAATTCACAGGGTTTGTGTTTTTTTAAGATTCTAATCTCTGATGGAAGGAAAAAATCTTCATACATGCTCATCTACTGGGAAGGTGGTATTTACAACATACGACTGAGAAATGTCCACTTGAACGCCCCTCCAAATGGTAATTACTAGTGGGAAACTTGTCTATCATTGCTGAGCATTGACTTCTCCCACATGCTAACCTCTGATGTCCTCTACTAAGGAAATTACATTTTCGGGCAGTTAAATCCAACAACATTTAAAAAATAAAAAATAAACTATTAAAATGTTTTTTTTAATACTATAATTTGTTTACAAGCATGATAGCTGTACTTATATGTTATGGTTGATGCAGCTTGTGGGCCATTAGCCAATCAGCCTTTTCTCAACGAGTTCAAAGCACGTGAATGCATCCAACTGGTATTTAGGACTGCACAACTAGTGATTTCCAACTTCCCACTTGGTTCTGAACGCAGCATAAGAATAACTTCAGACTGAAAGGTCATACCATAACTGAACAACCCAGTGGTAATGATATGGATGATTGCTTGCTGATGTCCTGAAGTACAAAGACGTACATTTACAGTGCCTTCAGAAAGTATTCACACCCTATAACGGTTGTCCTCCTCCTCTTCGTCCGAAGAGGAGGAGTAGGGATTGGACCAAAGCGCAGCATGAAAGTTTGACATAACGAATTTATTAAAGAAAAGACGAAACACGATAAACACTTGAAAGGATTATCAAAATAACAAAACGACGTAGACAGACCTGAACATGGAACTTACATAAATACACGAAGAACTCACGAACAGGAACAGACTACATACACGAACAGCAAAACGTTACAGAACCACCCACCAACCATGGAGCAAGCAGCGTGAGAGGAACCAGCAGCAGCGGCCAAAGAACCAGGACTCGTGGACTTGGGAAGAAGTATTGAATGGAGAAGGACCCTGGGCTAAACCAGGAGAATATCGCCGCCCCAAAGCTGAGCTGGAGGCAGCGAAAACAGAGAGGCGGCATTTCGAGGAGCTAGCTCGGAAGCAGGAGAAGGATCTGGGCTACACTACGTGGGAGGAGATCGACAGGTGGGCGATCAACCCAGGGCGAATGCCGGAGCCCGCCTGGGATTCTCTGGCACAGTGCGAGGAGGGATACCGGCGAATGGAGGCAGCACGACGACGCGGTAGGAAGCCTGTGAGTAAACCCCAAAAATGTCTTGGGGGGGGGCTTAGAGGGAGAGTGGCGAAGTCAGGTAGGAGACCTGCGCCCACTCCCTGTACTTACCGTGGAGAGCGAGAGTACGGGCAGACACCGTGTTACGCAGTAGAGCGCATGGTGTCTCCTGTACGTGTGCATAGCCCGGTGCGGGTTATTCCACCTCCCCGCACTGGCAGGGCTAGATTGAGTATTGAGCCGGATGTCATGAAGCCGGCCCTACATATCTGGCCACCAGTACGTCTCCTCGGGCCGGCTTACATGGCACCAGCCTTACGCATGGTGTCCCCGGTTCGCCTACATAGCCCGATGCGGGTTATTCCACCTCCCCGCACTGGTCGGGCGACGGGGAGCATACAACCAGGTAAGGTTGGGCAGGCTCAGTGCTCAAGGGAGCCAGTACGCCTGCACGGTCCGGTATTTCCGGCGCCACCTCCCCGCTCCAGCCCAATACCACCAGTGCCTACACCACGCACCAGGCTTCCAGTGCGTCTCCAGAGCCCTGTTCCTCCTCCACGCAGTAGCCCTGTGGTGCGTGTATCCAGCCCAGTGCCTCCAGTTCCGGCACCACGCATCAAGCCTCCTGTGCGTCTCCAGAGCCCTGTACGCACTGTTCCTTCTCCCCGTACTCGCCCTGATGTGCGTGCCCTCAGCCCGGTACCACCAGTGCCGGTACCACGCACCAGGCCTATAGTACGCTTTGAGAGTCCAGTGTGCCCTGTTGTTGTTCCCCGCACTAGCCTGAAGGTGCGTAGCTTTAGCCCGGTACCTCCAGTTCCGGCACCACGCACCAGCCCTACAGTGCGTCTCAGCCGGCCAGAGTCTGCCGTCTGCCCAACGGCGCCTGAACTGCCCGTCTGCCCAACGCCGTCTGAACTGCCCGTCTGCCCAACGCCGTCTGAACTGTCTGTCTGCCCAACGTCGTCTGAACTGTCCATCTGCCAAGCGCCGCATGAACTGCCCGCCTGTACTGAGCCTTCAAAGCCGCCCGTCTGCCATGAGCCTTCAGAGCCGTCCGCCAGACAGGAGCCGCTAGAGCCTTCCGCCAGACAGGATCATCCAGAGCCTTCCGCCAGACAGGATCAGCCAGAGCCTTCCGCCAGACAGGATCATCCAGAGCCTTCCGCCAGACAGGATCAGCCAGAGCCTTCCGCCAGACAGGATCAGCCAGAGCCGTCAGCGAGCCATGACCAGCCAGAGCCGTCAGCGAGCCATGACCAGCCAGAGCTGTCAGCGAGCCATGACCAGCCAGAGCCGTCAGCGAGCCATGACCAGCCAGAACCGTCATCCAGCCATGACCAGCCAGAGCCGTCATCCAGCCATGACCAGCCAGAGCCGTCATCCAGCCATGACCAGCCAGAGCCGTCATCCAGCCATGACCAGCCAGAACCGTCATCCAGCCATGACCAGCCAGAGCCGTCATCCAGCCATGACCAGCCAGAGCCGTCATCCAGCCATGACCAGCCAGAGCAGTCATCCAGCCATGACCAGCCAGAGCCGTCATCCAGCCATGACCAGCCAGAGCCGTCATCCAGCCATGACCAGCCAGAGCCGTCATCCAGCCATGACCAGCCAGAGCCGTCATCCAGCCATGACCAGCCAGAACCGTCATCCAGCCATGACCAGCCAGAGCCGTCATCCAGCCATGACCAGCCAGAGCAGTCATCCAGCCATGACCAGCCAGAGCCGTCATCCAGCCATGACCAGCCAGAGCCGTCATCCAGCCATGACCAGCCAGAACCGTCATCCAGCCATGACCAGCCAGAACCGTCATCCAGCCATGACCAGCCAGAGCCGTCATCCAGCCATGACCAGCCAGAGCCGTCATCCAGCCAGGATCCGCCAGAGCCAGCCAGCCAGGATCCGCCAGTCATTCTGGTGTTGCCCCTCATTCTGGTGTTGCCTCTCATTCTGGTGTTGCCCCTCATTCCGGTGCTGCCCCTCATTCCGGTGCTGCCCCTTAATCCAGTAGGGTTAATTTGGAGGGTGGTCATTGGGAGGAGGCTAAAGAAGCAGGGAGTTATTATGGTGGGATGGGGACCACGCCCAGAGCCACCACCGTGGACAGATGCCCACCCAGACCCTCCCCTAGACTTTTGGTGGTGCGTCCGGAGTTCGCACCTTGAGGGGGGGGGGGTTCTGTCACGTTCCTGACCTGTTTTCTGTTATTTTTGTATGTGTTTAGTTGGTCAGGGCGTGAGTTGGGGTGGGCATTCTATGTTTTGTGTTTCTATGTTTAGGTGGTTTGTAATTAGCCTCATATGGTTCTCAATCAGAGACAGGTGTTTGACTTTTCCTCTGATTGAGAACCATATAAAGGTAGGCTGTTCACACTGTTTGTTTGTGGGTGGTTGTCTTCTGTGTCTGTGTATGTTGCACCACGCGGGACTGTTTCGGTTTGTTCGTTCGTTTGATGTAGTCTGTTCCTGTTCGTGAGTTCTTCGTGTCTTTATGTAAGTTACATGTTCAGGTCTGTCTACATCGTTCGTTTTCTTATTTTGTAGTTTGTTGAAGTGTTTTCTGTTTTCGTCTGTACTTTAAACGTCATTATGTCCAAATATCACGCTGCACTTTGGTCCAATCCCTACTCCTCCTCTTCGTCTGAAGAGGAGGACAGCCGTTACACACCCCCTGACTTTTTCCACATTTTGTTGTGTTACATCCTGAATCAATATATAAATATATATATACTTAATATATAATTGTTTTTATGTGGTCACTGGCATTCACACAATACCCCATAATGTCAAAGTGGAATTATGGTTTTTGAAATGTTTACAAATGAATAAAAAATGTAAAGCTGAAATATCTTGAGTCATTAAAATAAAGTTTAAAACAAATCTAATCAATCAAAAAGTAGCACAATAAATGTACATAAAAATAACAAGGCTATATACAGGGGGTACTGGTACCGAGGCAATGTACGGGGGTACAGGTTAGTCGAGGTCATTTGTAAAGTGACTATGCATAGATAATAAACAGCGAGTAGCAGCAGTGTAAAAACAAAGGGCTATGACTCCAGTCACCCAAGTCATAGCCAATCTTTTCAGTCTCCTGAGGAGGAAAGGTGTTGTCGTGCCCTCTTCACAACTGTCTTGGTGTGTTTGGACGATGATAGTTTGTTGGTGATGTGGACACCAAGGAACTTGAAACTCTCGACCCGCTTCACTTCAGTCCCATCGATGTTAATGGGGGCTTGTTCGGCCCTCCTTTGCCTGTAGTCCACAATCAGCTCCTTTGTCATGCACACATTGAGAGAGAGGTTGTTGTCCTGGCACCACACGGCCAGGTCTCTGACCTCCTCCCTATAGGCTGTCTCATCATTGTCGGTGATCAGGCCTACCACTGTTGTGTCGTCAGCAAACTAAATGATGGTGTTGGAATCGTGCTTGGCCACGCAGTCGTGGGTGAACAGGGAGTACAGGAGGGGACTAAGCACGCACCCCTGAGGGGCCCCAGTGTTGAGGATCAGCGTGGCAAATGTGTTGTTGCCTACCCTTACAACCTGGGGGCAGCCCGTCAGGAAGTCCAGGATCCAGTTGCAGAGGGAGTCCCAGGGTTGTTTAGTCCCAGGGTCCTTAGCCTATTGATGAGCTTTGTGGGCACTATGGTATTGAATGCTGAGCTGTAGTCAATGAACAGCATTCTCACATAGGTGTTCCTTTTGTCCAAGTGGGAAAGGGCAGTATGGCCTGCATCTGATGGTCAGTCTGAGGGGAGGGAGCATGGGTGAGGGGAGGGAACAGTGGTGAGGCTTCCACTCTCCCTCCCTCTGCTATGGGTGGCAACAATGCCATACTCTTTATGACCAGAGTGCATCAGATAGATGGGCTACACGTACAGAGACAGACGGGCGCTGTTTCGCTCGCTCTGATGCTTTCTCTGGTAAAATACATTCGGCCTCTTGCGAATTTAAGGAAAATTATGAAAACACAGAGAGACGAAAGAAAATATTTTACATGTTTTTTCTTTTTTCTTGGTCATTTTTTGGGGAAAGTCTGGCTTCCCTTGGCATCAATGAATATGTAGCCTTCTAAATCTAGCTACATGTTGAACTTCCATCCTCTAAATCCAAGGGCACAATGTATGGATTTATGGTTGGATTAGAATCACCGGCCAGTACAGAGAATGAAGTAAAACCACAAGTCCAAATCCCTATCTCCATCCATGGCTAATTTAGGAAAGGGACAATTTTAGCTAGCTAGACACCGGAGGACAACAACACAATGACATGCAACAATTCAAGGATGCTTTCTCTTGTGAGATACATTCAGCCTCTTGCGAATTGGAAGGAAAATCATGAAAACAGAGAAACGAAAGAAAATGTATTTTGTTGGTGAATCTTTGGGGAAAGCCTGGCTTCCTTTGGCATCCATGAATACACACCACTGAGTAGCACTGCATTATTTCTGCTTCATGCACCAATTCATCGATATTAAAAAAGACACAAGCCGCTAATAATATCAAAGCAAGCTTTTCGGAGCTCTTTGCAGCTGCAGTGCTGGTTGTAGCCGTAGGCGTATAAGTGCACTTGATTTGCTCTCTGGGTCTGCCAGGTAGGCAGAGTTCTACCTTCAGACACATGAAATGGTTAAAATTGGGAACACTTTGCCTTCCCGGCACTAGGACTGCTGAATCAAGTGCACCTACTGCCAATAGCGCGAAAAATAAGAACGCAAGGCGTTTTTTTTTTTTACAGAAATGTTTGGTGATCGACTAGGAAATCCTTGGAGATTGAATAGTGGGTTGGTGATCACTGTTGTAGAGGGTGCAACGGGGTAGAGAGGGAGCATACTTAATTTCAGATCGCACAGGACACCAGATAAGATAGGAGAATTACACCAGATATGACAGACTGTCCCTTGGCCCCTAGGCCGGCTGTCTAGCTCCTGCCTTTCTTTTATTTTGATTGGTGGATACATCTCATTATTGTAATCTTATTTTGAATATGCGATAAGGGTTGTTGACGTCAAACGCCTTTATTCAGTGGAGAGAGATGATATGCTACTAGCCCCAGTTCATAAATATGCATAGCCATCTCGAGAGAACTCCGATATAAAGTGCTTTTTCTTAAAATGTCCTACTTATATCAGTACAATCGTAACAAGTTAAGCACGTATATTCGATCAAATAAACCTCAAGTAGCATATAAGATATTTAAAAAAATGTGTTGACCAAATTCAACACTCTCGTTGACTCCTTACTTGGTGGACGAAACAACAAAAGCGCCACTTGCTGGTGGGAGACCGATTTTTCGCAGAGTTCGCTCTCTTTTCCTCTCTGTTTAAATAGACAAACATCACATGCGCACTAGCACTCAGTGCACAGGGAGCATCGTGAGCAGCGTCTAGGTTGTCATGTCATCCAAAAACATTGCAGACATTGGATAAAAATAAAATGTTAATAGTGTAACGACCCTGGGTTTATAAGCGCGGAAATCGACTCTGCCGCTTGAGCATGCTTTTGCGGCACAGTCGATAGCGCGCCGGACCTCGGGCTTAGGAGGTCGAGGGTTCGAGACCTGCTCCCTGCTGTTTCATTACATTGGTGTCGGAAGTGATCGGACCTCGCATCCACGACAGTGCGTGTGCTTGGCCGGTGAGCGCGTTCCTGTAAGACGTAAAGTCGCAAGCTAGCGCGAGGACGCGCTCTTTGAAAGGAGGGAGTAGTGTAACGACCCTGGGTTTATAAGCGCGGAAATCGACTCTGCCGCTTGAGCATGCTTTTGCGGCACAGTCGATAGCGCGCCGGACCTCGGGTTTAGGAGGTCGAGGGTTCGAGACCTGCTCCCTGCTGTTTCATTACAATATCTTCGGTTGTGAGTGATGGAAACAAGTCGGCCTCAGCGACAATTATTTGAATAATTCAATGGATGATTTGTGCACACAGGTGATGACTAAAGTGTCTTATTACGAATTTTCTAATCTGACATCTCTATGTGACCGTCTTTGGAAATTGTATTTCTGGGCCGGGCGTCAATTAAACTGCAGTGCCGAAGCAAAACTGTAGGAGCAGTCGAAACCGTTCTTTAGACCGGAACCCTGGCCCATTGCTTGAGATGCGCATATACTTCCTATTTGTCTGAAGTTCTTGTTTTTAAAATGGCGCCGTTAGACTTGGATAAGTATGTTGAGATTGCAAGACAGTGCAAATATTTACCAGAAAACGACTTAAAGGTGAGCATGAATATTATTTTTTATTCGTGTACTTAACAAATACCCATATGTTAGTACATTCGCTCTGGCTATATCAATCACATTGCGACATCAATATGGCTGGCTAAGCTAGCATGATTTCCTTCTTCAGCTAAATGAAGGCAGCTAACGTTAGCCAGTACAGTAGCTTGCCTGTTAGCCGAACACGTCAAACCTTGGGATAATCACGATAGAATATATGTATATTCTTGCTATTAGATATCTTGCTAACTATTTAGACCTGTGAACTAGGTATGCATATGACTAACGTTAACGGTAGCTAACGTTCGTGGGCTAGCCATGGTTTGTGAACTAACAGGCTAACGCGTTAACTCTGTAGCAGATGACTATATAGGAAGGATATTAGCTTTCAGCACATACATTTATAGTGAGCTAGCCAGCTTAGTATAGTACAGAGCAAATATTGGTGTCTTTCGAAAACGTAACGTTGTGACCTGAAACCACAACGTTATTTCAAAATTGGTTAGCTAATGTTAGACGTATCAATCAGGGCCCGGGAAGTTGTAGCTAACTACCATTACAAATCTAGGTTGAACAAATAACATGTGAATAAGCTGGGTTGATCAACTCCACGATATGTACATCTGGTCCATTGATGTGATCGTGGAGTTGAGAAACCTGGATACCTGTGAAGATGCCTCCCATTTAGAGAGGGTTTCTGCTGATATGGCCAAATATTCGAAAATTGGTCGTTTAGAAATAGCAGCAGGTCCCGTGTGCAAACCTTATTATGCAGCCTAATAATTTTGTCATGTCTCATCCCTCTCAGAGATTATGTGACTATGTATGTGATTTGCTACTCGAGGAATCAAATGTTCAACCAGTATCTACTCCAGTCACTGTTTGTGGAGACATTCATGGCCAGGTATTATCCAATGTTCTTTTTGATACCATCCCCAAATTAATTGGTTCTCTTACTTTTTTTGTTTTGATTCTACATTAAAAATCATCGTCCATGATTTTAAATGCATTATCCCAATGTGTGGTTGTATTGTTTTAAATGATCAAACAAATCTATCTAGTATGTGCATTCTGAATATCCCCATTTTTATAGTAAATGTGAAATTATCTTTCTGAACACTGTCTGCAGTTTTATGACCTATGTGAACTCTTCAGAACTGGCGGACAAGTTCCAGACACAAACTACATTTTTATGGTAAGTGTGAAGTTGTATTATATTGTTATGCTCTGCTGTAACAAAAATGGAATTTAGAACATAAGCTGGATCTGACTTGCGATTGATCTGAACCCTGGTCAATGCCTGTCTGTTTTGTCCAGGGAGACTTTGTGGACAGGGGATACTACAGCTTGGAGACATTCACGTACCTGCTAGCCTTAAAAGCCAAGTGGCCGGACCGCATCACGCTTCTACGAGGAAATCACGAAAGCAGGCAGATAACACAGGTGTACGGCTTTTACGGTGAGCAACATGCCTAATTGCTGGGGGCACATCAACTCTAACAACACATAAGACCATATGTATACAGACCATATGTAGGTTCTCGTGCCATAGTTATTGGGACAATTAGTAACTAACCTGGTACCAAGAAGCAAACAAGTAGCTGAATTTCTAGGTTATTATGGTGTAATTACCATTTAACCTTGAGATTAAAGTATACTGAACAAAAATATACACGCAACATGTCAAGTGTTGATTTCATGAGCTAAAATAAACGATTCCAGAAATTCTTCATATGTCCAAAAAGCTTATTTCTATCAAAGTGAGCATTTCTCCTTTGCCAAGACAATCTACCAGACAGGTATTGCATCTCAGGAAGCTGATTAAACAGCATGATCATTACACGATGATCATTATACGGGTGCAGCTTGGGTTGTGGACAATGAAAGGCCACTTTAAAATGTGCAGTTTTGTCTCACAACACAATGCCACAGATGTTTTGAGGGAGTGTGCAATTGGTATGTTGACTGCAGGAATGTCCACCAGAGCTTTTGCCAGAGAATTGAATGTTACTTTCTTTAATATAAAGCGCCTCCAATGTAATTTTAGAGAATTTGGCAGTACTTTCAAGCGGCCTCACGACCGCAGAGCACGTGTAACCACGCAAGCCCAGGACCTCCACATCTGGCTTCTTCACTTGCGGGGTCGTCTGAGACCAGCCACCCAGACAGCTGATAAAACTGTGGGTTTGCACAATGGAAGAATTTCTACACAAACTGTCAGAAACCATCTCAGGGAAGCTCATCTGCGTGCTCTTCTAAGACCAGGGTCTTGACCTGACTGTGGTTCGGTGTTGTAATCGACTTCAGTGGGCAAATGCTCACCTTCGATGGCCACTGGCACGCTGGAGAAGTGTGCTCTTCAGGATGAATCCCGGTTTCAATTGTACCAGGCAGAAGATGGTGTCGTGTGGACGAGCTGTTTGCGGATGTCAACATTGTGAACAGAGTGCCCCATGGTGGCGTTGTGGTTATGGCAGCGGCAGGCATAAGCAACGGACAACAAACACAATTGCATTTGATCAATGCCAATTTGAATGCCCAGACATACGGTTACGAGATCCTGAGGCCATTGTCATGCCATTCTACCGCCGCCATCACATGTTTTATCATGATAATGCACGGTCCCATGTCGCAAGGATCTGTACACAATTCCAGGGTTCGCAAAAGGAGCTTGAGGTGCTTAAAGTATGTGAATTTGGCATTCTGAAATTCAAGTACTCAGATATTTTCTCAAGTTGGTACTTGAGTTGGTATTAAAATTGGTATTAAAATGATGAGAACAGATAATGATCAAATACATTTATGAAAAATATTAGAAAGATGTATTGGTTTTGCTAATTCTAATTCGGGCAAAAGGCTTTGTTAAAAAAAATATATATATACTTATTTTGTACATAATGTTGCCGGTATCGTCTCGAGTCTGACGCTCCAGACGCAAATTATATACTCCTTTCTCGGGGACAGGCCCAGATACCCGTGATTTGCATGAAGAGGAGGTGGAGAAAAAGGGGCGGGCTATCTTCTGAGAATTCGTAGGCAATCAAATAAACCCCCACTTCCTTCCATTCTGCTAGCAAATGTGCAATCTTTGGAGAATAAAACGGATGACCTACGCGCAAGATTAAGCTACCAACGGGACATTCAAAACAGCAATATCTTAAGCTTCACAGAGTCGTGCCTGAATGACAATGACATCAACATACGCCGTGACGGCAGGATAGAACAGCGGCGTCTGGTAAGACAAGGGGCGGAAGGCTATGTATTTTTGTAAATAACAGCTGATGCACGATATTTAAGGAAGTCTCGAGCTATTGCTCTCCTGAGGTAGAGTATCTCATGATCAGCTGTAGACCACATGATCTACCTAGAGCGTTTTCATCTATTTTTCATAGCTGTTTACATACCACCACAGTCAGAGGCTGGCACTAAGACAACATTGAATGAGCTGTATTCCACCATAAGCAAACAAGAAAATGCGCACCCAGAGGCGGCACTCCTAGTAGCCGGGGACTTTAATGCAGGGAAACTTAAATCCGTTTTACCAAATTTCTATCGGCATGTTAAATGTGCAACCAGAGGGAACAAAAACTCTGGACCACCTTTACTCCACACACAGACACACATTCAAAGCTCTCCCATGCCCTCCATTTGGCAAATCTGACCATAATTCTATCCTCCTGATTCCTGCTCACAAGCAAAAATTAAAGCGGGAAGCACCAGTCTAGATCAATAAAAAAAGTGGTCAGGTGAAGCAGATGCTAAGCTACAGGACTGTTGAGCTAGCACAGAGTGGAATATGTTCTGGGATTCCTCTGATGGCATTGAGGAGTACACCGCATCAGTCATTGGCTTAATCAATAAGTGCATCTATGACGTCGTCCCCACAGTGACCGTACGTACATACCCCAACCAGAAGCCATGGATTACAGGCAACATCCACACTGAGCTTTCAAGGAGCGGGACTCAAGCGGGATGCTTATAAGAAATGCCGCTATGCCCTCTGACAAACCATCAAACAGGCAAAGCGTCAATACAGGACTAAGATCGAATCGTACTACACCAGCTCTGACGCTCGTCGAATGTGGCAGGGCTTGCAAACCATTACAGACTACAAAGGGAAGCACAGCCGAGAGCTGCCCAGTGACACGAGCCTACCAGACGAGCTATGCTCGCTTCGAGGCAAATAACACTGAAACATGCATGAGAGCACCAGCTGTTCCGGAAGACTGTGTAATCACGCACTCTGCAGCCGGTGTGAGTAAGACCTTTAGACAGGTCAACATTCACAAGGCCGCAGGTCCAGATGGATTGCCAGGACGTGTACTGCAAGCATGCGCTGACCAACTGGCAAGTGTCTTCACTGACATTTTTAATCTCTCCCTGTCCGAGTCCATAATACCAACATGTTTTAAGCATGTAGTGCCTGTGCCCAATAACACTAAGGTAACCTGCCTAAATGACTACCGACCCGTAGCACTCACGTCTGTAGCCATGAAGTGCTTTGAAAGGCTGATCATGCCTCACATCAACACCATCATCCCAGAAACCCTAGACCCACTCCAATTTGCATTACGCCCTAACAGATCCACAGATGATGCAATCTCTAATGCACTCCACACTGCCCTTTCCCACCTGGACAAAAGGAACACCTATGTGAGAATGCTATTCATTGACTACAGCTCAGCGTTCAACACCATAGTGCCCTCAAAGCTCATCAATAAGGACCCTGGGACTAAACATTTCCCTCTGCAACTGGATCCTGGACTTCCTGACGGGCTGCTCCCAGGTGGTAAGGGTAGGTAACAACACATCCGCCACACTGATCCTCAACACGGGGGCCCCTCAGGGGTGTGTGCTCAGTCCCTTCCTGTACTCCCTGTTCACTCATGACTGCATGGCCAGGCACGACTCCAACACCATCATTAAGTTTGCCTATGACACAACAGTGGTAGGCCTGACCACTGACATCGACGAGACATCCTATAGGGAGGAGGTCAGAGACCTGGCCGTGTGGTGCCAGGACAACAACCTCTCCCTCAACATGATCAAGACAAAGGAGATGATTGTGGACGACAGGAAAAACGAGGACCAAGCATCTCATCAACGAGGCTGCAGTGGAGCAGGTTGAGAGCTTCAAGTTCCTTGGTGTCCACATCACCAAAAAACTAACATGGTCCAAGCACACCAAGACAGTTGTGAAAGAGGGCACAACAAAACCTATTCCCCCTCAGGAGACTGAAATGACTTGGCATGGGTCCTGAGATCCTCAAAGGGTTCTACAGCTGCACCATCAAGCGCATCCTGACTGGTTGCATCACTGCCTGGTATGGCAACTGCCCGGCCTCCGACCGCAAGGCACTACAGAGGGTAGCGCGAACGGCCCAGTACATAACTGGGGCCAAGCTTTCTGCCATCCAGGACCTCTATACCAGGCAATGTCCGAGGAAGGATCTAAAAATTGTCAGACTCCAGCCACCCTAGTCATAGGCTATTCTCTTTGCAACCGCACGGTAAGCGGTACCGAAGCGCCAAGTCTAGGTCCAAGAGGCTTCTAAACAGGTTCTACCCTTAAGCCATAAGACTCCTGAACACCTAATCAAATGGCTACCCAGACTATTTGCATTGCCCCACCTCTCCCCCTCTTTTACACCGCTGCTAATCTCTGTTGTTATCATCTAGGCATAGTCACTTTATTAACTCTTCCTATATGTACATATTACCTCAACTAACCAGTGCCCCCGCACATTGACTCTGTACCGGCACCACCCTGTATATAGTCTCGCTATTGTTATTTTACTGCTGCTCTTTAAGTACTTGTTCCTTTTTTAATTTGTATTATTCTTATCTGTGTTTTTTTAAACTGCATTATTGAGCTTTTAAGTAAGCATTTCACTAAGGTCTACACCTGTTGTATTTGGTGCATTTGACTATTAAAATTTGATTTGATTGGGCGCCGCCAAACCTCACATCGATGGCTAAAATGCTGGGCAAATGTAGATTCGTCACTACTCAGATAACAGAATAATCAGTACTGACTTACCACTCACGTATTGAGTAAATAAGTAGTGAAACAGCGTATTATTGAGTAGAACTTATGAGGTGTAGTGATGAATACTACGGTAGTTGTTTTTTTTTAATGTGGTTTTGGCGATATACTGCCATCTGGTGGTGGCTAGAAACAATTCTATAACATTAAGTATTACAAAATGATTGTCCTTGAAAATATTAGTGCTTGAAAAAGTACTTGAATTTGATTTGCCACTGTCTGTACGAACCCTGCAATTCTTGGATTTCTTCCATGGCCTGCGTACTCACCCGACATGTCACCCATTGAGCATGTTTGGGATGATCTGGATCAATCTGTACCACAGCGTGTGTCAGTTTCCGCCAATATCCAGCAACTTCACATAGCCATTGAAAAAGAGTGGGACAACATTCCACAGGCCACAATCAACAGCCTGATCAACTCGATGCGAAGGAGATGTTTTGCACTGTATGAGGCAAATGGTGGTCACACCAGATACTGACTGGTTTTCTGATCCCAGCCCAAACTTTTTTTTAAAGGTATTTGTGACCAATAGATGCATATCAGTATTCCCAGTCATGTGAAATCCATAGATTAGGGTCTAATTCATTTATTTCAATTTTCTTATTTCTTTATTTAACTAGGCAAGTCAGTTAAGAACAAATTCTTATTTACAATGACGGCCTACCCCAACCAAACCCTAACCCGGACAATGCTGGTTAAATTGTGTGCCGCCCTATGGGACTCCCAATCACGGCCAGTTGTGACACAGCCTGGAATCGAACCAGGGTCTGCAGTGATGCCTCTAGCGCTGATATGCAGTGCCTTAGACCTCTGTGCCACTAGGGAACCCATACATGGGAACTGTAACTTAACTGTAACTTAACTTAGTTTTGAAATTGTTGCATGTTGCGTTTATAGTTTCGTTCAGTGTAAAAATAAAAATAATAAGTGCTGCCAGATTTTGTAAAGTGTTCTAGAATTTTAACTTGTTATTTTTTGCAGATGAGTGCCAAACTAAATATGGGAATGCAAATGCGTGGCGATACTGCACTAAAGTGTTTGACATGCTAACAGTAGCGGCTGTAAGTCCAATCACCATGACCGTTCACACTTCTTTGAATGCATGTGCTTCATCTATCTTACATTTTCCCACACATATGAATCAATCACTTACAGAGTTTCTTACCACAGTTGATAGACGAGCAGGTCCTTTGTGTGCATGGGGGTCTTTCACCTGACATCAAGACCCTGGACCAGATCCGCACAATCGAGCGCAACCAAGAGATTCCCCACAAGGGGGCCTTCTGTGACCTGGTGTGGTCGGACCCAGAGGATGTGGACACCTGGGCCATCAGTCCGCGAGGTGCTGGCTGGCTGTTTGGCGCCAAGGTCACTAATGAGGTAAACGCATCAAATTGTTGTCCTGAGTAGAGGGCTAACTACTACAGCTTATAATGATGATATGCATAGACCTAGACGGTAGGCTTGGGTGGTATATACAGTATACCGGGATATTTTGAAATACCAAAGGTATGATTTTCAATACAGTAAAAATGCCAGGGGTTTGCATGCTATGCCACTGCTTATAAATATAAGTTAACTATCTAAGATGTGCCAAATAAATTATATCCAGTTCAGGGCTCCAGTTATGCATTTGGTTCTCTAACTTGCTAGCTAAGTGGCTAGCTTGTAAGATCAAGCTTCTTGGTTACAGCAGAGACAAACAAGCCCCTGGATCAAGATCCCTGCTGCCCACCTTTTGTGCATTTTTGTGTTTTTTTTTTTTTTCAATTTGAAAGAGAGACCTCCTATGTTGAATACTGAGCTCATCTGTGGTTCTGTTTGACCCATTTCAGTTTGTTCACATCAATAATCTGAAGCTGATTTGCCGTGCACACCAGCTGGTCCACGAGGGCTACAAGTTCATGTTTGACGAGAAGCTGGTTACAGTGTGGTCTGCGCCCAACTACTGTTACCGCTGTGGAAACATTGCCTCCATCATGGTCTTCAAAGACGTGAACACCCGGGAGCCCAAGCTGTTCCGCGCCGTGCCCGACTCGGAGCGGGTCATCCCTCCCAGAACAACAACACCTTACTTCCTCTAATCACAAGAGCCATTTTGTTCACCCCAAAAATAGCCCGTTGCCTCTTTCCCTCTCCCATTTCCCGTTTGCAGTCTTAAGGAAGTGGATAGGTGTAACTAAGAAATGACAATAGAATGGCTTCACCTTGGTCTGGTCCAGAACTAACCATAGCTCTTACCCCTTCAGTGTTTACAGATCTGAAGGAATGAGATGTGTATAAGCAACATGATGTAAGCTCCCCTAAGCCTCATTGAAAGGTTGAGCTGTCACTAATTTGTTTACTTTACATCTGTCTCATCACTTTTGATCTGCAAAAACCTAAGTGATAGATGCTTCTGGACTGAATCTTGTAATATGTTTAGGGGATCTATCTATATTTCTTAAACCTATCTGGTTTGTTGTCATCTGCAAAGGGTTAGTGGTTTTGGGACTGGGCTATTGTCCCCACTGTCAACTACCCCCCCCCCCCCCCCCCAGCTTCTCCCAACGGGACTTGCATTTCTCTATTTGTTTTATTGAACATTTTCTTTCTTGAAATATCCCATCTCAGTCCTGCCTCATTCCCTTGATGGTATTTGATGTTGCCAAATGCATATTTGTTTTTGTAGATTAACATTGTTGCATTGGATAAATTGACTCAATAGTACTGTTGGCCCTTCATTTCAATTGAAGCCCTACCTTTATACTTCACCACAATACTCCTGATTTTAATTTCTACTCCCTCAAATTCTATTTGATGTGAGTAAATGGGACACGCTGTTCCTATTAAATGTAATTGTAGCCAACAGTGTATTTGTATGAATATGTTTTGCAGCTTTGTGCACATTCAACGGTCATTCATCTAATCTGCTTCTTTATAGGGATATTATCAAATGCTGTCACGGATTGAATTCCTTGAATTGCACTGTCTCAGAATTCTATGTTAACTATTGAATGGAATTCAGTGATGTGTGTGTTTTATCGTTCCAACTGGGTCGATATTGCAATTACGCTAAAGGCATGTCAGATCTGATACTATGGACTCTCAGCTGTAATCTATAGAAGAAAGCAGTTTTATCCTCATGCCGTACTATCTTCACAGATATAATTTCCACCAAAGACAGCAACTTAAGTATGCTGCTGTTGTTTTTTAAACCAGATCAGGGTGATTGGGGAGGGGATAAGTCTTGGGGACTGAGTGGGCGATTAGGCTTTTGTACATTCAAATAATTGTATTGATTATTTTTCCTATTTTTTTTCTGATTTGTTGTATTTTATTGTTGTAGACCGCAATCAACCTACCAATTGAAAATAAAAAGCCTTTAACTTAAGTACCTGTTTATTTTGTTCAAATATCCAAATATCCAACGGTGGTTGCTGCATTTGTGGCAGACCAGCTGGCATCCTGACTAGACTACGTTGGTGTGCAAATAAACCGCCAGTCACTAGAGAACAAACTGGATGAGCTCCGTTTGAGACTATTCTATCGACGGGACCTGAAGAACTTTAATATTCTATGTTTCATGGAGTTTTGGCTGAACAAGAACATGGATAATATACTGCTGGCTTTTCCATGCATTGTCAAGACTGGTCAGCATCCTTAGGTAAGATGGGGGGTCTGTCTCTTTGTTAACCAAGTGGTGTATGATCTCTAATGTTAAGTAAGTCTCTGTTTTTGCTTGCTTGTGTTACCAAACCTCATGATAGACCATATTATTTACCATGAGAGTTTTCATCTATTTTTTTGTAGCTGTCCATTTACCACCACCAAACCGATGCTGTCACTAAGACCGCACTCAACAAGCTATATAAGGCCATAAGCCACAGGTGTCAAACTCATTCCACGGAGGGCCGAGTGTCTGCGGGTTTTCGCTCCTCCCTTGTACTTGATTGATGAATTAACATCACTAATTAGTTAGGAACTCCCCACACCTGGTTGTCTAGGGCTTTATTGAAAGGAAAAACCAAAAACCTGCAGACACTAGGCCCTCCGTGGAATGAGTTTGACACCCCTGCCATAAGCAAACAAGAAAATGCACACCCAGAGGCGGTGCTTTTTGTGGCCGGTGATTTTAAAGCAGTGAAACTGAAATCCGTGTCCACATCACTAAGGATCTATCATGGTCCAGACACATCAACACGGTCATGGAGAGGGCACGACAACGCCCCTTCCATCTCTGGAGGCTGAAAATATTTGCCATGGGCCCTCAGATCCTCAAATTCTGCAGCTGCACCACTGAGAGCATCTTGACTGGCTGCATCACCGCTTGGTATGTCAACTACTTGGCATCTGACTGCAAGGGACTAGAGGGTAGTGCGTATGGCCAAGTACATCACTGGGGCAGGGAGCTCACTAGATCCCTGCCATCAAGTTCCCAGTTGTCTTGAAAGCACCATAAGTCCAGAGAATGCCAGACTGATGACAGTTTGACAAAATTTGACCAGAATGACCGCTGCGCCACATTCCTGTTCCAGTGAAGTGAGTCCAAAAATGTCTTGCTGCTGCATAAATGATGTAATATGCCAGGGAGATATGTATTCTGTAGCTAAGAAAGTAATACTAAGTGTATGTTGTGTAGTAAGCTGTTAGTAACCCATGTGCCTCACCCTAATAATTTGGTCCCTTTCCCCCTCATAACTTAGCCTACTGTTCTGACTTGGTTGGTGGTGCACATGTAGCCTATAGCCTGTTTTAGAGAAATGTAATCATAAAATATTGTAAGTGCATTCATTGCTTATATGCCCCCTTTATTTATCCTACGGTTCTGACTTGGTGTACAGGGAGAATACTGTAAGAACGGCCCATGTTCTGAATTGTGTCGCTGTATATTTCAAAAGAGCTGAACTAATAGTTATATTGACTATGTCCGTCCTAGCTCGCTCATTGTCAATCGAAAATACGTATTGTCTCTTATCCGCTCGTCGTCCCCTTATGCCATAGTTTGTACATCTGAATTGTTAGTAGAAACCACATTTGTTTAAGCAAGTCAGCCATGTTTTTTTTTTTAAGACAGTAAATGAGGCTGAATGAACTGTTTCGCTGCCAGACAAGGATTCACTCTGTGGTGCTGAAAAGAAAGCTCTGCTGTTGGGACAGCTTTATGTAGGTCCTAACAGTGTGGGCAGCATTTGTCACCGCTATAGTGCAATGAATGTATTGTTTAGTGTTGTGTAGTGGCTTTGCTGGCATGCATCAATTTTCTTTTGAGTTTGCCCCACCCAGATTTACATGCTGAAATTGTCATTGCTTTCTGCTTCCGTATGGCAAGCTGTGTCGATGCACCAAGTCTGGAACAAACAGTTGCCCTGAACAGCTTCTATCCCCAAGCAATAACACTGCTAAATAGTTAACCAAATACAGTGCATTCAGAAAGTATTCAAACCCCTTGACCTTTTCCACATTTTGTTACATTACAGCCTTATTCTAAAATGGATTAAATCGTTTTTTTTCTCATCGATATACACACAATACCCCATAATGACAAAGCAATAACTGTTTTTTAGAAATGTTGGCAAATGTATAAAAAATAAAGATATATATCCCATTTAAGTATTACTCAGTACTTTGTTGAAGCACCTTTTGGCAGCGATTACAGCCTTGAGTCTTCTTGTGTATGACGCTACAAGCTTGGCACACCTGTATTTGGGGAGTTTCTCCCATTCTTCTCTGCAGATCCTCAAGCTCTGTCAGGTTGGATGGGGAGCGTGGCTGCACCGCTATTTTCAGGTCTCTTCTCGGATGTTTGATCGGGTTCAAATCCGGGCTCTGGCTGAGCCACTCAAGGACATTCAGAGACTTGTCCCGAAGCCACTCCTGCGTTGTCTTGGCTGTGTGCTTAGAGTTGTTGTCCTGTTGGAAGGTGAACTTTCACCCCAGACTGAGGTCCTGAGCACTATGGAGCCTGTTTTCATCAAGGATCTCTCTATACTTTGCTCCGTACTTTCCCTTGATCCTGACTAGTCTCCCATTCCCTGCCGCTAAAAAACCTCCCCACAGCATGATGCTGCCACCCCGAAGCTTCACTGTAGTGGTGCCAGGTTTTCTCCAGATGTGACACTTGGCATTCAGGCCAAAGAAACCTTGTTTTTCATGGTCTGAGAGTCCTTTAGGTGCCTTTTGGCTAACTCCAAGTGGGCTGTCATATGCCTTTTACTGAGGAGTGGCTTCCGTCTGGCCACTCTACCATAAAGTCCTGATTGGTGGAGTGCTGCAGAGATTGTTGTCCTTCTGGAAGATTATCCCATCTCCACAGTGAGTTCTTGGTCACCTCCCTGACCAAGGCCCTTTTCCCCCGATTGCTCACTTTGGTTGGGCATCCAGTTCTAGGAAGAGTCTTAGTGGTTCCAAACTTCTTCCATTTAAAAATGGAGGCCACTATTCTTGGGGACCTTCAATGGTGCAGAAATGTTTTGATACCCTTCCCCAGATCTGTGCCTCGATACAATCCTGTCTCCGCGCTCTACGGACAATTCCTTCAATCTCAAGGCTTTGCTCTGACATGCACTATCAAATGTATTTATATAGCCCTTCTTACATCAGCTGATATCTCAAAGTGCTGTACAGAAACCCAGCCTAAAACCCCAAACAGCAAGCAATGCAGGTGTAGAAGCACGTGGGACCCAACTGTGGGACCTTATAGAGACAGGTGTGTGCCTTTCCAAATCAATCAATTGAATTTACCACAGGTGGACTCCAATCAAATTGTATAAACATCTCAAGGATGATCAATGGAAACAGGATGCAGCTGAGCTCAATAATGAGGCTCATGCAAAGGGCCTGAATACTTGTGTAAATAAGGTATTTCTGATTTTAAAAAATTCTACATTTGCTAACATTACTAAAAACCTGTTTTCGCTTTGTCACTATGGGGTATTGTGTGTAGGTTGATGAGAGAGAAAATTATTTCATCAATTTTAGAATAAGGCTTTAACGCTATAAAATGTGGAAAAAGTCAAGGGGTCTGAATACTTTCCGAATGCACTGTAGATTTGGCCCTGTTTTTTAGGTTATTGTCCTGTTGAAAGATTCATTAATCTACCCGTGTCTGGTGGAAAACAGACTGAACCAGGTTTTCCTCTAGGTTTTCGTATGTGCTTATTGTAAAAACAATATATATATATATATCCTGAAAAACTCCCCAGTCCTTAACGATTAAAAGCATACACACAATGGTGATTTTAGCATGTAAATCTTGATGTGGCACAAAAAAAAAGGTGGGATGCATGCCAGCAAAGCCACACCATATTTTCTGCTGGCCAGCCCCACCACCACAGAAAGCACTGAGCTAGGCTGAAACACCTGCATTTTGGAGCTGCCTTACTCAAGAAAGCAAAAATGAGACCATGTTTGTACGCAGCTTTAATAACTCCGATTTTTTTATTTTATTTTATTATTTTTTTACATTGTTTGCAAAATTATATGTGACACGTATTAATGCCATAATAACAAGAAAAACAGGCAAAAAATATATGTTTTTACCTAAAGGTGTGGGGCTCTGCCCCACCTGCCCTGAATGACGTGTCGCCACTGCATACACATAACATGATGCAGCCACCACTATGCTTGAAAATATGGAGAGGGGTACTGTGTTGTTTTGGATATGCCCCAAACATAACACTTTGTATTTAGGACAAAAAGTGAATTGCTTTGCCAATTTCTTTGCAGTATTACTTTAGTGCCTTGTGGCAAACAGGATGCATGCTTTAGAATATGTGTATTCTGTACAGCCTTCATTCTTTTCACTCTGTCATTTAGGTTAGTATTGTTGAGTAACTACATTGTTGATCCATCCTCACTTTTCTCCCATCACAGCCATTCAACTCTAACTGTTTAAAAGGCACCATTGGCCTCATGGTGAAATCCCTGATAGGTTTCCTTCCTCTCCGGCAACTGAGTTAAGAAAAACACCTGTTTCTTTGTAGTGACTGGGTGTATTGATACACCATCCAAAGTGTAATTATTAACTTCACCATGCTCAAAGGGATATTCAATGTCTGTTTATTTAGATTTTTACCCACCTCACAATAGGTGCCCTTCATTTTGAGGCATTGGAAAACCTTCCTGGTCTTTGTGGTTGAATCTGTGCTTGAAATGCACTGCTCAACTGAGGGACCTGACAGATAATTGTATGTGTGGGGTACAGAGATTAGGTAGTTATTCAACAATCATGCTAAACACTATAATTGCACACAGAGTGAGTTCATGCAACTTATTATGTGACTTGTTAAGCACATTTTTACTCCTGAACTTTTTTAGACTTGCCATAACAAATGGGCTGAATACACTAATTGACTCAAGACATTTAAGCTTTTCATTTTTTATTAGTTTGTCAATTTTGATCAACATAATACCACTTTGACATGAGTTGTGTGTAGGCAAGTGACAAAAACATCTGAATCTAATCCATTTTAAATTCAGGCTGTAACACAACCAATTGTGGAAAAAGTCAAGGGGTGTGAATATTTTCTGATGGCACTGTAGCTACACATTGACCTTTTTTGCTCTTTTAACTCATCACATATGCTGCTGCTACTGTTGATTATTTAAATATTCTGGTTCCTAGTCACTTTACCCATGCATATACAGTTGAAGTCGGAAGTTTTACATGCACCAAAGTCAAATACATTTAAACTCAGTTTTTCACAATTCCTGACATTTAATCCTAGTAAAATGTCCCTGTTTTAGGTCAGTTAGGATCACCACTATATTTTAAGAATATGAAATGTCAACATAATAGTGATTTATTTCAGCTTTTATTTCTTTCATCACATTCTCAGTGGGTCAGAGGTTTACATAGGCAATGCTACCAAATACAAATTGAGTGTATCTTGGGTCAAACATTTTGGGTAGCCTTCCATAAGCTTCCCACAATAAGTTGGGTACATTTTGGCCCATTCCTCCTGACAGAGCTGGTGTAACTGAGTCAGGTTTGTAGGCCTCCTTGCTCCCACATGCTTTTTCAGTTCTACCCATGCATTTTCTAGAGGATTGAGGTCAGGGCTTTGTGATGGCCACTCCAATATCTTGACTTTGTTGTCCTTAAGCCATTTTGCCACAACTTTGGAAGTATGCTTGGGGTCATTGTCCATTTGGAAGACCCATTAGCGACCAAGCTTTAACTTCCTGACTGATGAGATGTTGCTTCAATATATCCACATAATTTTCCTGCCTCATGATGCCATCTATATTGTGAAGTGCACCAGTCCCTCCTGCAGCAAAGCAACCCCACAACATGATGCTGCCACCCCCGTGCTTCACGGTTGGGATGGTGTTCTTCGCCTTGCAAGTCTCCCCCCTTTTCCTCCAAACATAACAATGGTCATTATGGCCAAACAGTTAAATTTTTGTTTCATCAAACTAGAGGACATTTCTCCAAAAAGTATGATCTTTGTCCCCATGTGCAGTTGCAAACCGTAGTCTGGCTTTTTTTTTTATGGTGGTTTTGGAGCAGTGGCTTCTTCCTTGCTGAGTGGCCTTTCAGATTATGTGGATATAGATACTTTTGTACCGGCTTCTTCCAGCATCTTCACAAGGTCTTTTGCTGCTGTTCCGGGATGATTTGCACTTTTTACACCAAAGTACGTTCATCTCTAGGAGACAGAACGCGTCTCCTTCCTGAGCGGTATGACGGCTGCATGGTCCCATGGTGTTTCTACTTGCGTACTATTGTTTGTACAGATGACCGTAGTACCTTCAGGTGTTTGGAAATTGCTCCCAAGGATGAACCAGACCTGTGGAGGTCTACAATTCTTTTTCTGAGGTCTTGGCTGATTTCTTTTGATTTTCCCATGATGTCAAGCAAAGAGACACTGAGTTTGAAAGTAGGCCTTGAAATACATCCACAGGTACACCTCCAATTGACTCAAATGATGTCAATTAGCCTATCAGAAGCTTCTATAGCCATGACACCATTTTCTGGAATTTTCCAAGCTGTTTAAAGGCACAGTCAACTTAGTGTACATAAACTTCTGACCCACTGGAATTGTGATACAGTGAAATAATCTGTCTGTAAACAATTGTTGGAAACATGACTTGTCATGCACAAAGTAGATGTCCTAACCGACTTGCCAAAACTATAGTTTGTTAAACAAGAAATTTGTGGAGTGGTTGAAAAACTAGTTTTAATGACTCCAACCTAAGTGTAAGTATACTTCCGACTTCAACAGTCTGTACATACTGTATCTACCTCAATTACCCCGTAAACCTGCACATCGACTCGGTACAGGTTCCTTGTTTGTGTATGTATGTTTGTGTCTATATATATTAAATCAAAGTTATCGTTACTCTGAGTGTTATTTATTCCTCATGTTGTCCTTTTTCTATTATTTTTTCAATTTTTCTCTGCTTTGTAGGGATGGGGCTGTAATTCAACATTTCACTATTAGCCTACACCTGTTGTTTATGAAGCATGTGACAAATACAATTCGATTGGATGTCAGAAGTGGGATGGCGTAACTACCTGCAACAGTGCGAACTCTCTTTGGATTGTGGTTAGCATACTTCAGTTGACTTGAAGTCGGGGTTTTAGCCCTGCAGTGGTTGCACTTTGGTCATAATTTACTTTCATACATGATTTGAAGCTATCATAATTAAAGGAATATATTATATCCTTGTGTTTCTGATTATGATAACCTTCGGCAGTTTGAATAATTCAAGTATCTCATGAAAGTATACGTTCATACTTCAAAATCAAGGCATTTATTGAAATGACTGGAACTCTTACAGACAGGCGTTTAACCAGGTAGCAAAGACGACTGACTGAACGTGCCCCTCGTGCAGAACGTTGACGCTTTTTCTCCATTCACCCTCCTCCTTCCACAGTCTGAGCACACACATATACAACCACCCGCAGTTAGTTTGACTGCCATCGGCTTGGTGCACCACGGTTCCGTTTCTTTTTCCTAGTGTAAAACAGCTGTAAATGACAGTGCGGCACTGCATTGGAGGCTCTGACTTAAAAGGGTTCATACATTTACACCTGGATACGGTTGCTCTCAGGACGACAGGGTGGAGACATCAGGACTGAGTCAGGTAGTTAGCCAGTTTAGCTAACTAGCTAACGATAGCTAGTATATTTGGAGTAGTCGAGAAATGGCTAGCTAGCTATATTTTCTTTAGCTGGCTAGCTACAGTAGCTACGTATCCAACTGCCCAGCTGTTTACGCAGCTAACTAGTAGCTGGGTGAAATTGGTTGCACATCATTAGCAAGCTGCTTAGATTGATGCATCGCTATTAGCTAGCTAACTATGATTGCATAGACAAAAGAATCGAGATACAATAACGGGTTTGCATTGCCAAGTAGTGGAAAGGCACATTTTTTCATGCACGCTTCCAAATCTACCTAGTTAACGTTAGTAACCTTAACGTTACCAACTAGCTATCTAACGTTAGCTAGTTTACAGGTACATTATTTTACATTATTGATTTGATTAATTTCATTTTTACCTTTATTTAACTAGGCAAGTCAGTTAAGAACAAATTCTTATTTTCAATGACGGCCTAGGAACAGTGGGTTAACTGCCTTGTTCAAGAACAGAACGACAGATTTGTACCTTGTCAGCTCGGGGATTCGATCTTGCAACCTTTCGGTTACAACGCTCCAACCACTAGGCTGCCAGCCGCTAGCTATTTAGCTAGCTATGTAGTTTTTTGCACAACATTAAATCACCCACATAAAATCGTGTATTTACGATAGCTTAGCAAGCTAGTAACTGGCAGTGCGTTGTCACTGTGGCCGTTTAATTTGTGCACAGATTGTCGTTTTAATCAATACCTCTTCACTGATGTCAAAACAATGTCTCATTTTAAGACGTATAGGCACCTATAGGGTCGACCTCTACTGTTTCAAGTGGATTCGGACTTGACACAAGCCTGTCCTGTTCTGAGAGGTGAGTACATTTCATATGATTTCTGTACCCGGATGATGATATGATCCACGTTATACACTGGGGATTTGAAATGCAATTGCGTCCAAAATGTCCACTGAAAGGAAATGATGGCAATGAAGCAAATTGTGACGATTTTCCCACTACTTCCAGCTCCAGTCTGGGGAGGGAGTCATTAATTTAAATAGAACCTACTTTTTGGACTATACAGTGCCCCTAGAAAGCATACAGCCCCTTTTTGTTGTCAATTCATTCTGGTCCATAAAGACAATCAACTCTCCTCTTGATCCTGTACCCAGTTATTGGCAATGATAATCATACCCATAACATGATGCTACCATCGCATGCTTTAATATGTGGATAAACAAATTATGTTTGATTGCCCCAGACACGGGCTAAGTTCTCAATGCTGCCACAATGTACTAGGCTACATTAGTGATACCATCGATACCGCTTCCCTTAACAAGGAGGTGTAGCTAGATGTCAAATAAAATTGAATTTGTCACTTGGGCCGAATACAACAGGTGTAGGTAGACCTTACAGTGAAATGCTTACTTACAAGCCCTTAACCAACAATGCTTTAAGAAGTTAAGAAGAAAATGTGTCAAATAAAAAAAATAGATAAGTAGAAAATGAAAGTAACAAGTAATTAAACAACAGCAGTAAAATAATAGTAGTGAGGCTATATACAGGGGGTACCAGTACAGAGTCGATGTGCGGGGGCACCGGTTAGTTGAGGTAATATGTACATGTAGGTAGAGTTAAAGTGACTGCATAGATAATAAACAGAGTAGCAGCAGCATAAAAGAGGGGTCTTGGTAGCCCTTTCAGCTGTTCAGGAGTCTTATGGCTTGGGTGTAGAAGCTGTTAAGAAGCCTTTCAGGACCTAGACTTGGTGCTCCGGTACTGCTTGCTGTGCAGTAGCAGAGAGAACAGTCTATGACTAGGGTGGCTGGCATCTTTGACAATTTTTAGGGCCTTCCCCTGACACCGCCTGGTATACCGCCTGGTATACCGCCTGGTATACCGCCTGGTATACCGCCTGGTATACCGCCTGGTATACCGCCTGGTATACCGCCTGGTATACCGCCTGGTATACCGCCTGGTATACCGCCTGGTATACCGCCTGGTATACCGCCTGGTATACCGCCTGGTATACCGCCTGGTATACCGCCTGGTATGGATGGCGGGAAGCTGGCGGGAAGCTTGGCCCCAGTGATGTACTGGGCCGTACGCACTACCCTCTGTAGTGGAGGAGGCCAAGCAGTTGCCATAACAGGCTGATGCAACCAGTCGGGATCCCCTCGATGGTGCAGCTGTAGAACCTTTTGAGGATCTGAGGACCCATGCCAAATCTTTTCAGGCTCGTGAGGGGGAATAGGTTTTGTTGTGCCCTCTTCACGACTGTCTTAGTGTGTTTGGACCATGATAGTTTGGAACTTGAATCTCTCAATCTGCGCCACTGCAGCCCCATCGATGAGAATGGGGGTGTGCTCGGTCCTCCTTTTCCTGTAGTCCACAATCATCTCCTTTGTCTTGATCACGTTGAGGGAGAGGTTGTTGTCCTGGCATCACACGGCCAGGTCTCTGACCTCCTCCCTATAGGCTGTCTCGTCGATGTCGGTGGTCAGGCCTACCACTGTTGTCATTGGCAAACTTGATGATGGAGATGATGATGGAGTCGTGCCTGGCCATGCAGTCATGAGTGAACAGGGAGTACAGGAGGGGCCCCCCGGTTGAGGATAAGCGTGGTGGATGTGTTGTTACCTACCCTTACCACCTGGGGGCGGTCTGTCAGGAAGTCCAGGATCCAGTTGCAGAGGGAGGTGTTTAGTCATAGGGTTTTTATCTTAGTGATGAGCTTTGAGGGCACTATGGTGTTGAATGCTGAGCTGTAGTCAATGAACAGCATTCTCACATAGGTGTTCATTTTGTCCAGGTGGGAAAGGGTGTTGAGTGCAATAGAGATTGCATCATCTGTGGATCTGTTGCAAATTTCCTTGACCAGCCTTTCAAAGCACTTCATGGCAACAGATGTGAGTGCTATGGGTCGGTAGTCATTTAGGCAGGTTACCTTCGTGTTCTTGGGCACATGGACTATGGTGGTCTGTTTGAAACATGTTGGTATTACAGACTCAGTCAGGGACAGGTTGAAAATGTCAGTGAAGACACTTGCCAGTTGGTCAGCACATGTTTGGAGTACACATTCTGGTAATCCGTCTGGCCTTGCGAATATTGACCTGTTTAAAGTTCTTACTCACATCGGCTGCGGAGAGCGTGATCATACAGTCATCCGGAACAGCTGATGCTTTCATGCATGCTTCAGTGTTACTTGCCTCGACGCGAGCATAGAAGTAATTTAGCTCGTCTGATAGGCTCGTGTCACTAGGCAGCTCGCGGCTGTGCTTCCCTTTGTAATCTGTAATAGTTTGCAAGCCCTGCGACATCCGACGAGGATCGGCGCCGGTGTAGTATGATTCAATCTTAGTCCTGTATTGATGCTTTGCCTGTTTGATGGTTTGTTGGAGGGCATAGCGGGATTTCTTATAAGCTTTCTTATAAGCTTTAGAGTCCCGCTCCTTGAAAGTGGCTGCTCTACCATTTAGCTCAGTGCAGATGTTGCCTGTAATCCATGGCTTCTGGTTGGGGTATGTATGTGTGGTCACTGTGGGGACGACGTCTTCGATGCATTATTGATGAAGCCAATGACAGATGTGGTGTACTCCTCAATGCCATCGGAAGAATCCCGGAACATATTCCAGTATGTGCAAGCAAAACAGTCCTGTAACTTAACATCTGCTTCATCTGACCACTGTTTTATTGACCGAGTCACTGGTGCTTCCTGCTTTAGTTTTTGTTTGTAAGCAGGAATCAGTAGGATAGAATTATGTTCAGATTTTCCAAATGAAGGGCGAGGGAGAGCTTTGTACGCGTGTGTCTGTGTGTGGAGTAAAGGTGGTCTAGAGTTTGGCAAGTCTTTTATTCTCGCACAAATTCATGAATTAGTGGCTTTATATATTTTCTTCGAAAAATCTATATATTTTTCTGTAAAACTGTTTATAATTGGTTGCTCCTATTCGGCAAAAGGGGAAGTAATATGCTTGAGCTGGTTGGCTTTGACAGCAGTTAGCCTAAGTGTTGGACAGTGTAGAGCCCTTTGGTCATAGGGTGATGCAGAAAAGATGCTTGCACGCTACATTTCAGTGTGCGTGTATTACCCAATCTTACACACACACACACATACACCTTGAATGCATGCGCTGGTTAGCAGGTTACATGCTGGTTGCCAGAGTGTGATCACCAGAGCTTGACAGTGAATTGTTGGACAGTGTAGAGCCCTTGGGTTTTCTGGTGATGCAGAAAAGGCTCTCTCTCTCTCTCACTCACTCACTCACTCACTCACTCACTCACTCACTCACTCACTCACACACACACACACACACACACACACACACACACACACACACACACACACACACACACACACACACACACACACACACACACACACACACACACACACACACACACACACACACACACACACACACACACACACACACACACACACACACACACACACACACACACACAGACAGACAGAGGATATTTCAGTGTCTGTGTGGGGGACAGTGTGCATGTTGATTTGTCCCTCTTCAGTTGCATGACTTGGCAGATGAACAGTGCCTATTTAGCCTCTGGCCCCACTGGCATCCCACACACAACCTTCATTTTAACCAGGACCAAACCTCTCATAATAGGTTACTCACCGTAATGGTATGGTTTAGTTTTACCTTTTTCAACAGTTGTCTAAAAGACACAAGTTCCCACATTTTTTTGTAGTCTTCCAAACAATATGTATTCCACAGACATGGCATTTGCAGGCTTCAATTGAAAAACTATTATTCCAATTGATTTTAGTTTTAGCTTACAGCCATTTTGTCAGATGAATATTATCTACAACAAAGAATGATACATGACAAAATGCTCTTTAGTTTTAACATGCGTATTATGGCCTCTATCAAGTCATAGATGCTCTTTGGTTTTTCAGGGGAGAGAAGCAGGTGACATGACTGGAGCTGGGGCTGAGGATGACATCCCATTGGGTGAAAGGAAGACGGTCACAGACTTCTGCTACCTGCTGGACAAGTCCAAACAACTCTTCAATGGTCTAAGGTCAGTCTCTGTCTCTTGAGGTTTCTGTATTTGTGTTTTGATTTATGGCTGTTGAGTCGTTTCTAAATGTTTACTTCTCAATGGAATACTCTTCAGTTATGTGACATTCAATGCAGTAAGGTATAAAATATATAACAAATACGCTAGGTTTGTGCACTGTTAATCGATCAATCCAATAACCGAACGGACGTTAGTATTAGGTTACTTGAGTGAGTGTTTTAACATTGAAAAAGCTCTAAATGGTAGGCCTATATTAACATTGAAAAGGCTCTAAATGGTAGGCCTATATTAACATTGAAAAGGCTCTAAATGGTAGGCCTATATTAACATTGAAAAGACTCTAAATGGTAGGCCAATATTAACATTGAAAAGGCTCTAAATGGTAGGCCTATATTAACATTGAAAAGGCTCTAAATGGTAGGCCTATATTAACATTGAAAAGGCTCTAAATGGTAGGCCTATAACATTGAAAAAGCTCTAAATGTAAATTATCCTTGTGACATTTTTACCTTCAAGGATATACCATGATATTTAAAATTCTTAATTTAATAAAACAATAAACTTTTGAATGTAGTTTTTATAACAGTGCTTTGAGCTTCTTCTGTTCATTTAGCCATACAGTCTTGTCTCGAGACCGGTATGTTATTTCCCACGTAGCAATTACAGACATGTACCTAATGGAGTTTCCACAAGACCTGACACCGATCAATGCAAAACACTCACCAGAAAACCCTTTTGTTTCAAAGTTAGTTCTATCATGACACACATCATATTTCTCTTGTCAATAACAGGGTTTCCATCCAACCTTTTATGCGAGTAAAGTACGTCAGATAAAAAATGTCACGACAGGCCTGATGGAAACAGATATTTTGTGGGTAAACTTTCCAAATGTCGACAAACCAAAACTGTAGACAACGTGGGATCATGTTTTTGTTGGGGAAATAGATTATGCTACAATTGAGGTGGAAATGCTTTTGTGTGCAAAGATTGACATAACCATCACGGCGAAGTAAGCATCGTGTTACTGCAAGTTATGTTGTGTGGTCCTCCCACTGCGACTTGGAAAAGCTTGGACAGTTTATTAGGCTACAGACAAAATAAGTTATGATGAACTTCACAGGGTGGTGAAAGTGCACAGTGATGAGCTTGGTGCTCCTTTCCAAACCATAGAGGTGGTGGTGAAATGATGATCGGTGCTTGGCTGCCAATTGAGAAGTAAAAATTATCCTGCTCTTATCCATAATCTCGTCATGTACCGTCTGCATTGTATCTGCAAGTTGTTGGCTGGAGCTCACGTACCAAGATCAGCATGGGCACATTTGCTGTTTATGGCAGACTTTTTGTGCCAAAATCATTGACAGTGATAAAAATAAAATGGAAACACAACTCTTTTTTTCCCCGATAAAGTAAACGTTATACGACTGAGTGCTTTTTATGTGCACCAGGTCAGTTTAATTGAAACACACCTCTGGTAAGAAAATGCACATATTTTTGAAATGCAGATTTTAGAATATTCGCATTAAAATCTGTCACAAATTGCTGTTAGCCAAAACTCCCGGATTAAAGCAGTCTGTCCCATTTACTTCTGCCATGTGCATTTGCTTCGTTTTGATTTGTCGGCAATATTTATTTAAAAACATTTTTTTCAATTCAATTCAATCCGAAAACATGCCATGATATTATTTGAATAGTCAAATGCCAATCCCTCACCTGCACACGTTAAATTAAGTAAATGGCTCGTAGACCTGAAATGATCAGTGTTGAAAATAAGGTCCACACTCTTAGAATTAAGGTGAATAAAAATATTAAGCTGTATTACACAATTTCTTTGTATCAAGCCCAATTTAAAGAGTGGAACCATGTCATTTCTAATGTGGCTCTGTCTCTTTTGCCAAACCTTACTGTTGGGTTAAGATGTTTTCTTTTCAATACATCACATACACAGAATACACGCATGCAATCACACATACATTAAAATGGAAAAATATTCATGTCAGACCATGTGTTCGGCGTATCCCATGTGGCCAACGGGTTGTGTTTGAGTTAATCAGTCATTTCTCGTCTATTTTTAGTCTGGGTATGTCAGTAGCTGCAGGCCTCCCTTCGCTCTCTCTCTGTCTCCCTCCCCCGCTTTATCCCTCTGTCCCTAACAAGTGTGTACAGTAGTAACAGCGCGTGCCTGAATGATTGTCTGAGAGCTTGGAATTGGTCGCTTCATTACTTCTCCATTCTGCTCGTCCCTGGGATGTATGGCTAGAAACTGAAGTGGCGTGACTGGCATCCCACTCTGAAACAAACGCTTCCCTAGAAGAGATGGGAAACACTGCCTACTCTAATTGCAGCTCGACTCACTGCAACGGTGTTGTCAGACAAAAGTGTTGTGGCTGGTAGTAATTGAGAAACATGCATCGCAATGATGTTGTCAAACATGACTGTTTTGGCTGACTCATTGGTGAAATCGGTCTCACTGCATCAGCGTTGTCCTGCGTAGAAGCCCTTTGTGTTGACATGGGAGGGCTTTACGGGGGTGTGTTTATGATAATTGCCTGTGCTTGTCCGCTCAAGCCAACACAAACAAGATTTAACACTCAACAAAACATGGTTTCACCAATCCCAAATGACCCCAAAGGACTGGAGCATCTTGCACTGTGCAATCAGCTCTCTGCACTAGGGATGGGCACTGTTATTCAAAATATCTGAACGGACGTTAGTATTAGATTACTTGGGAGAGTATTCATTTTGGAAAAATAATGTCCACTCGACGACATTGAGACTTGTCCCGAAGCCACTTCCTGTGTTGTCTTGGCTGTGTGTTTAGGGTCGTTGTCCTGTTGGGTGGTGAACCTTCGCCCCAGTCTGAGGTCCTGAGTGCTCTGGAGCAGGTTTTCATCAATGATCTCTCTCTACTTTGCTCCGTTCATCTTTCCCTCGATCCTGACTAGTCTCCCAGTCCCTGGCACTGAAAAACATCCCCACAGCGAGATGCTACCACCACCATGCTTTACTGTAGAGATGGTGCCAGGTTTCCTCCAGATGTGACGCTTGGCATTCAGGCCAAAGAGTTCAATCTTGGTTTCATCAGACCAGAGAATGTTGTTTCTCATTGTCTGAGAGTCCTTAAGTGCCTTTTGGCAAACTCCAAGCAGGCTGTCATGTGCCTTTTACTGAGGAGTGGCTTCCGTCTGGCCCCTCTACCATAAAGGCCTGATTGGTTGTCCTTCTGGAAGGTTCTCCCATCGCCTCAGAGGAACTCTGGAGCTCTTTCAGAGTGACCATCGGGTTCTTGGTCACCTCCCTGACCAAGACCCTTCTCCCCAGATTGCTCAGTTTGGCTGGGCGGTTTTTCACACTCAACATTTAACCGTGTGTATCAAGAATGGTCCACCACCAAAAAGACATCCAGCCAACTTGACACAACTGTGGGAGGTATTGCAGTCAACATGGGCCAGCATCCCTGTGGAACACTTGACATCTTGTAGTCCATGCACTGACAAATTGAGGCTGTTTTGGCGGCAAAATGGGGTGTAACTCAATATTAGGAATGTGTTCCTAATGTTTTGTACACTCAGTGTATTTTGACTATCCGGATATCCGAAAAAATATATAATGATATTATTTGAATAGTGAAATAATGTCAAATGCCCATCCCTACTCTGCACACTGGTCCTGTAGTAGCCGTCACACTGGGCGATTTGTTAACACACGACAAACATCCTCCACCTTACAATTTGGGAGTTACCAGGGAAACAGCTCCAAGGGTTTGTGTGTGTGTGTAGTAGAATCTATGACTCATGCGAAGAGATGAGGATGGAACGATAACTAATGGAATTGATTGGCCTAAATGTTGACATGGATGTTTAAAAAATAAAGAAATCACATTATTTTATGTTGCACTCCATGTGATCAGTATGTATGTTTACAGTATAGGATTGCAAATGATTTAGAAAGAAACGAACTCGTGTTGCTGTAGAGCGTGGCAATTTCCCTCCAGCTTTGGTGTCTCTTTATTTTGATCACATTAACTCCCTGACGAGCTCAGGCTCAAAGACAGCTGTTGTCTTTTATCGCTCCAGACTTGGTTCCACATGGAGTGTGATGCCTGTAGCCCTGTACCTGGAAACCTTTTGTAATTGGTAGGATTCACAGGTGGCTGGTGGAACCTTAATTCATTGGGGAGTAGTAATGGCTGGGATGGAATAAATGAAACGGTATCAAACACATCCAACCCATGGTTTCCATGTGTTTCATTCCATTCCAGCCATTATTATGAGCCGTCCTCCCCTCATGAGTCTCCTGTGGTAGGATTCTTATCATCCTGATGGGTCCAGGCAGCGTAGCTTTTTGGACGAGGCCTGCGTGTGAAATCTGGGGCACAGTGACCCTGTCTCTGGAGGCTTGGTCCCATCCTGGAATTAACCAAAGCCAGCCCTGCTGCAGTGCTCTGTTCCTCCACGCTAATTACAGAGGTTTGGTTATTAGAATCAGACCAAAGATTGGGATCAGTGTCCTAGTTCTTCTTTGGGACTTTGCTTGTTTGGTGCCCTGTGTCTGATTTCAATTAAATAATTGGAATTGTTATGAATAAACTAGGGGATGTATCATTTTATATATGGTAACTGCAGACATGTCAAATGCAACAAAGCTTGCCTTTTTACACATTGTAAATAAGGACCCTTCCATTCACAATAGAAAATACTTTGTAAATACAGTGCATTAAGAAAGTATTCAGACCCCTTCCCCTTTTCCACATTTTGTTACGTTACAGCCTTATTCTAAAATTGATTACATTCATTTTTATCCTCAGTCTACACACAATACCCCATAATGACAAAGTGAAACAGGTTTTTAGAAATTTTTTCCTAAAATGTATTAAAAATAAAAGAAAACATACATTATATATATAAGTATTCAGACCCTTTGCTAACTCAATTCAGCTCAGGTGCATCCTGTTTCCATTGATAATTCTTGATTTTTTTTTTTCAACTTGATTGGAATCCACTGGTGCTCAATTCAATTTATTGGACATGATTTGGAAAGGCACACACCTGTCTATATAAGGTCCCACAGTTGACAATGCATGTCAGAGCAAAAACCAAGCCATGAGGTCGAAGGAATTGTCCCTAGAGCTCCGAGACAGGATTGTGTCAAGGCACAGATCTGGGGAAGGGTACCAAAAATGTTCTGCAGCATTGAAGGTCCCCAAGAACACAGTGGCCTCCATCATTCTTAAATGGAAGAAGTTTGGAACCACCAAGACTCTTCCTAGAGCTGGCCGCCGGCCAAACTGAGCAATCGGGGGAGAAGGGCCTTGGTTAGGGAAGTGACCAAGAACCCGATGGTCACTCTGACCAAGCTCTAGAGTTCCTCTGTGGAGATGGGAGAACCTTCCAGAAGGACAACAATCTCTGCAACACTCCACCAATCAGACCTTTATGGTAGAGTGGTCAGACAGAAGCCAGTAAAAGGCACATGACAGCCTGCTGGGAGATTGCCAAAAGGTACTTTAGGAACTCTCAGATCATGAGAAACAAAATTCTCTGGTCTGATGAAACCAAGATTGGACTCTTTGGCCTGAATGCCAAGCATCACGTCTGGAGGAAACCTGGTACCATCCCTACAGTGAAGCATGGTGGTGGCAGCATCATGCTGTGGGGATCATTTTCAGCCTGCAGGTACTGGGAGGGAAAGATGAACGGAGCAAAGTACAAATCAAATTTATTTATATAGCCCTTCTTACATCAGCTGATATCTCAAAGTGCTGTACAGAAACCCAGCCTAAAACCCCAAACAGCAAGCAATGCAGGTGTAGAAGCACGGAGAGATCCTTGATGAAAACCTGCTCCAGAGCGCTCAGGACTGTGGACTGGGGTGATGGTTCACCTTCCAACAGGACAATGACCCTAAGCACACAACCAAGACAACGCAGGAGTGGCTTCAGGACAAGTCTCTGAATGTCCATCTCTAGAGAGACATGAAAATAGCTGTGCAGCGACGCTCCCCATCCAACCTGACAGAGCTTGAGGATCTGCAGAGGATAGGAGAAACTCCCCAAAGACAGGTGTGCCAAGCTTGTAGTGTCATATCCAAGAAGACTCAAGGCTGTAATCGCTGCCAAAGGTGCTTCAACAAAGTACTGAGTAAAGAGTCTGAAATACTGATGTAAATTTAATATTTCACTTTATTTTTTATAAATTTGCTTACATTTCTAAAATCATGTTTTGGCTTTGTCATTATGGGGTGTTGTGTGTAGATGTAGGGGGGGAAATATTTAAGCAATTTTAGAATAAGGCTGTAATGTAACTGTGGAAAAAGCCAAGTGGTCTGAATACTGTTCGAATGCTGTGTGTGCGTGCGCACGTTGTGTGTGTTATTATTTTGAGCAGATGGTCAGGGGGCTGGAACATTTTTTTATTTATTTTATTTATTTTATTTAACCTTTATTTAACCAGGTAGGCAAATTGAGAACACGTTCTCATTTACAATTGCGACCTGGCCAAGATAAAGCAAAGCAGTTCGACACATACAACAACACATAGTTACACATGGAGTAAAAACAAACATATAGTCAATAATACAGTGAAAAAAAAAAGGGCTGGAACATAATTACAAATCATTTGTAGACTGCATATTGAATCTAAGACCAGACAGATTTATTTGCTTAAAACACAGGGTTTCCGTTAGCCGGTAAATACCGGCTTTTGGCCAACTAAAATAAATGAAAAACCGATAAATAAAATTGTTGCTGGCAAAATCGACCTAGATAAAAAAATAAATGTATCCATTGCAAAATAATGCTTTTTATTCATTGATCAAAATACCAGTCGATGTGCTCCAATTTCAAAATCAAATATACTTCATAAGCTAATAAATCCTCAAGTTGCTTGGAAATTAGTGTTAGGGGTGTGTGTGTTTATATTTTTACTCACGCAAAAGACTTGAGGTCCTCATAAGGGACTTCAGCTAAATGTACCCTGACTGGGCAAAATTGGCAAAGATTGTGTTTTGTTATCCCTGTTCCCAGTGTGCCTGCCTAGAGTGGATTCTTTCTCCAAAATAAGAGTAAGAACGGCTTCAAAATCGCACCTTCTTAACCTGTCTAGGATCAGCGTGGCGCTAGCGGCACCCCCCCCCCCCCACTGAAAAACCAGTGCCGCGAAATTCAAAAAAAATATTTTTTTAAAATATTTAACTTTCACACATTAAAGTCCAATACAGCTAATGAAAGACACAGATCTTGTGAATCCAGTCAACATTTCCGATTTTTAAAATGTTTTACAGGGAAGACACAATATGTAAAGATGTACATCTATTACCTAAAAACACATTAGCATAATCCACCATCTTTTATTTGTCCACCAACACCAGTAGCCATCACCAATTCGGCTAAACTAAGATATTTATAGCCCCTAACCAACAAAAAAACTCATTAGATGACAGTCTGATAACATATTTATGGTATGGGATAGGTTTTGTTAGAAAAAAGTGCATATTTCAGGTAGATGGCATAGTTTACAATTGCACCCACCATCACAAATGGACTAGAATAATTACAATGAGCAACGTGTTTACCTAACTACTAATCATCAAACATTTCGTAAAAATACACAGCATACACGAATCGAAAGACACAGATCCTGTGAATACAGACAATATTTCAGATTTTCTAAGTGTCTTACAGCGAAAACACAATAAATCGTTATATTAGCATAGCACATAGCACATAGCAGCCCAGCATTGATTCTAGCCAAAGTGGGCGATAACGTCAACATCGCCAAAAATATATTAATTTTTTCACTAACCTTCTCAGAATTCTTCAGATGACACTCCTGTAACATCATATTACACAATCCATATAGAGTTTGATCGAAAATGTTTATATTTAGCCACCAAAATCATGGTTAGACAATGTGAAATGTAGCTCAGCTGGTCAGAAAATGTCCTTGCGCCACTTAGACAGTGATCTACTCTTATACATAAATACTCATAAACGTGACTAAAAAATATAGGGTGGACAGGGATTGATAGACAATTTAATTCTTAATACAATTGCGTTATTACATTTTTTAATTTATCCTTACTTTTCAATACAGTTTGCGCCAAGCGAAGCTACGTCAAAAAACATGGCGTCCTAAGCCACTAAAATGTTTCGACAGAAACACGATTTATCATAATAAAAATGTCCTACCTTGAGCTGTTCTTCCATCAGTATCTTGGGCAAAGGATCCTTTCTTGGGAGAAATCGTCTTTTGGTGGAAAGCTGTCCTCTTGCCATGTGGAAATGTCAACTGCGTTCGGGATGAACTGAAAAGCGTGCCCAACTTTTCACATCGTTGCAAAAATAAATGTCCCAAAATCGCACTAAACGGATATAAATTGCTATAAAACGCCTTAAATTAACTACCTTATGATGTTTTTAACTCCTAAAACGAGTGAAAAGATGACCGGAGAAATATAACAGGCTAAACTAACGCTTGGAACAGGTGCGCGCCGGTGTCCTCTAGGCTCATGACGCAGCTCCCAAAGAATGACTAGCTTCAGGGTTTTTTCATTTGTAGGGCCTGTGAACGAGCAATCGACCCCGTTGGAATCGTCATCACGTAAAGGCATCCAGGGGAAGACGTAAGAAGTGTCCGTATAGTCATAGCAACGACAGTGCCCTTTTAAATGACTTCAGAAGAGTGGCCAACATTTCTCAAATCTGACTCCATGTCAGGGAAATTGCTGTAGAATGGGCTCTGTTCCACTTAGAGACAAAATTTCAACTCCTATAGAAACTATAGACTGTTTTCTATCCAATAATAATAATAATATGCATATTGTACGATCAAGGATTTTGTGAGAAGCCGTTTAAAAAATTAGCCAAATTAGCATAAGTAGTCTAAACAGCGCCCCCATCCCCAACAGGTTTTAAGGACAAAGTAACAAGGCTAGCTAGTGTTCATCAAGCTGCTCCAAGTAGTTGGACAGTTTAAATTTCCCAACAGCAAACGCAAGTAACTGCAAACGCAAGTAAATTGGAAGCAAATGAATGTGTTCGTCAGACCCGGTCCTAGCAGTTCTGCTGGCCCCCTAGGCAAGATCAACATATGCCGCCTGTATCATGTATAGTATAAAGATTTGGAATGGATTGCTAGACTTGTATCATGCGCCACTGGGAGCTTATTCAGTTGAGCTTATTCAGTAGCACTTCGAAATGAAAGATCGTTGCCAACTATTCACATTGGAGAGTTACAATGTTGCAATCACTAGGCAGCTAACTGCCTATATTAGAAAACATACTTGTTATCAATAAACCACGTTCATGGAGTGTACAAAACATTAGGAACTCTCTTTCCATGACATAGACTGACCAGGTGAATCCAGGTGAAAGCTATGATCCCTTATTTGTTGTCACTTGTTAAATCTACTTCAATCAGTGTAGATGAAGGGGAGGAGACAGGTTGAAGAAGGATTTTTTTAAAGCCTTGGGACAAGTGAGACATGGATTGTGTATGTGTACCATTCAGAGGGTGAATGGGCAAGACAAAATATTTAAGTGCCTTTGAACGGGGTATGGTAGTAGGTGCCAGGCGCACCGGTTTGTGTCAAGAACTGCAACGCTATACATGTGTATATATATATATATATATATATCACACAAATCATAACCCCACTATAGTTCAAATTACAATAAACATAACATTTATTAACATCAGTAGAACTGTACAAAGAGTGAGATCATTTGAGCTTTGGAAACAAATGCTTTCGTGAATGCATGGCTAATGCCTCATTTCACAGGAGCATTGTAAAGTACGTTTTCTTTCAATGAACCAGCCTTAACCAATTTTGTTTATTTACATATCGAATTTTGTTGTCCAATGTCAGTTATACAATTTCTTCATTTTGTGGCCGTCTAGTGTCCTCATTCCACTGCTGTGGTGCTGAATCGCAGCGGGAGTGAGACGGGCTGGCCCGGTCATGGCTAGAGGGATCAAGCTTTTGTCAAATGAACGTCAAAAGTAGATTTTATTTTTTTTGCATTTTTACCTAACCCCTTTCTTAACCTTTTTAATATAATTATCCTAACCTGCTACGAAAAGTCAAATTTGACGTTAATTTGACAAAAGCTGGGGCCCTTCTAGCCATGACCAGCCGGCCCTGGTGTTCATAGAAATACACGTTTAGTTTTTTATTAGGCCTAATCTAAATGTTCATGCCTAGGCTAAATTAAACTAGAGGGGCCTAGATTCTATTTGAAAACATCTGCTTTATTTATTTATTAAAATGTTCATACAAATAGCCCATAGGGCAGGTCGTTTGCTAATTGTATTACGCAAATGTTATATTTTGGAGTTTGTTTCATTAGTTTAATATGTAGGCAACTTGTTCTTCTAGGCTAAATGTTTTAAATGTAAAATTATATTCAGTTATGATTTATAGCAGGGATGAAGACACAACAGTCAATGTTTTGCTTTTCAATACATTTTCATTTCTATTCTGTTAAAATGAATTACAATCCAAATGTGATTTTGAGCACCTTGGTGGACGCCCTAATGCGTTAAGCACCCTATGCATATGGAAGTCCGGTAAATGAAAATCTTGTGGGTCACGTTGTCAAGCGGCAAATTTTCAGAAACCCTGCTAAAACATAATAATTTCGAACCTTGCTTACATTAGTATACGATCACATTCTCTATATTATGCATGGGAATACTTTGGAACAGATTTTCACAAAATAAATCACTTGGTGCTGATGTTTAAAAATGCCCCTGCTCCATGGTATTGGAATAGCTTTATGTAAAGTGAGTAAGAACATTTTAAGTGGATGATTAAATAAATAGCATTTAATTTACTTAAGACCCACCCCTTTTTACACAACGACACCCACATTTGTATTGGTTATCCAGTATCTTATTAGTTTGACCGGAAACAACAGAGCAGGTTTAGCGATCTTGCGGATTTCCTTCTCCATCCCTTCACTCTGCTTGGGAATAAGTATTTTGGGTATTAATCTTGTTCATAGCGATACGAAATTAATGGTGGATGGAATTAGGCTAAGTTGAATTCTGCTTGATTATTTGACCCATATTCCTGACTTAACAGTCATGACATTGTTTCCCACAGCCAGGAAGGGCGGTAGGGTAAGAGATAATCACACGCGGGAAAACTGAGCAATCAGTAGGCCTCAGTGTTACGTACCAGTATATAGGAGCACACGTTTTCTTTGTGTCATGTTTACGAATGAATCTTCTATCCATTCTCCTTTGAATATCTTAGGAAGGCAGTCTGTATCGTTTAACACAGTGTGTTTTCAAAAATAAGTGCACACCATACATCTCCCCTTTTGAGTACAAAGACTAGAGTTTGAAATGTATCGTTGGTCTGTCTGTTGTGTTTAGTGCATCTGCATTCCATATTCTGTATGCCAGTCTGGGTGAGAAATTTGTCAGATGGATAATTGTGGCAAAAATGATGTTGCAGGGAAGGATTTTGGCTGTGTAGTGTTGACCAGTATCGTATTGGGTGTTTTCAGGCTATGCGTGCATTTGCTGCTGCACTTTTGCCGCCATAGCCACCATTGCCCGTTCCTCTCCTCAGTCTCCAGACACGTTGTCATGGCAATGCTTCAATGATAAGAACGAGGCCCGGAGCTTCAGCGGGAAATTAGAGGCAAAGTGGCCGACTTGCACCCCAGCTGACAGGCAGACCTCATCCGATTCCATCACATCCCCACCCCTCTGACTCACTACTGCACGCAGCATAGCCCACACACACACACACACACACACACACACACACACACACACACACACACACACCACTCCTCAGGCACAACGTTGGCTATTAGGAAAGCAAAAAATAGCTCAATGTCCAGAGAATGTCTCTGAGGTAGACCTTCAGAGGGTCTCAACATAGCCTTTCTGCTTTGCTGTTGTGTGAATGCGTTGATTTGACAGCTCAGGGGTGACCTGGATGTAAGTTTTGCATATGTATACTTCGCTATTAAAAAATATGGTTACTAAAACTATCTTCCAAAGACAGCACTACTGTTTCCTCTGTTGATTACCCAGCTCAAATTTTAGTTCGACCAAATCCCTCTTTGCTTCCCCTATTTTGTTGTAATTTTTATGAATTGTTATTCAGTTGCATCATAATATACTCAGGTGTAGCTCTGGGACACTCAGTGGGTAGTGCCTCTGAGGCAGACAGATGTACACTTAGAAATGATAAAACCATGTGTCATTACAAAGCTGTCGCATAGAATTCCCCCAAATAATAAAAACATAATAAAGGTGATATGTGCACACCTGCAAAAAGCGTTAACTGTCATACTTGTAGTAGTAAAGGCCGCCCCCAAGGCACTAAGCTCTAATAAAGAGGTGTAATCACATTACAATGTCATCATTTGCTATGTGGTTGAAGGCTGGAAGGTTTCCCTTTCTCCAATCAGGAGAGAAGGTGTGAGACTGTTCTACTTTTCCTTCTTCTCAATCCTCCTCACCCTTTTGTCTCTTGCAGAGATCTTCCTCAGTACGGACACAAGCAGTGGCAGTCCTACTTCGGCCGCACCTTTGACGTCTACACCAAGCTGTGGAAGTTTCAGCAGCAGCACAGGTCAGCTGATCACTGACGGCTCCGTTCTCTCTGACACACATTTCCCCAGAAAGATCAACAACGTTTGAGCCTAGTGGATGAGATGGAGAAATCTGTTGGCTTAAACGTTCATTTTAAACGCAGCATTGCTTCTTTTTTTCTGTTCTTGCTTGGGAGCAGGCAGGTCCTGGACAATCGGTATGGCCTGAAGAGATGGCAGATAGGGGAGGTGGCGTCCAAAATAGGCCAGCTGTACTACCACTACTAGTAAGGTTCCTCCAACTGCACGCGCTCACACACACAGACTGTCACATATCCTTATCATTCATGTCCTGGAACATTTTGCTGGTCTGATCTGTGCTTTAACTCCAGTAACTTGTGTGAAAACAATTCCTGGTTCAAGCAATTGATTGTACTTCATGGAGAGGTTGGTCCAGTATCTAGGACCAAGGAGTGGGCCCGACTCTAAATCCATTATTCGGATGTGCACAAAAAGTGAATTTGGGAAAATAATTCTGAAACATTTAGTATTTGCTGCCATTTGTAGCTATTTAGTTGCTACATTTAGCACTGTTTGTGTGCACCTGTGAATTAAGCAATATAAAAGGTACAATGACTAAAAACAAGAGGAAAATCTTGTCAACTAAAATTACTTACTTTTTTGGGATTAAAACTAATATGTTTGGCATAACTGCATTTTGGAAAGACTGACTAAAACAAAATAAAAAAACGGGTGGCAAAATAAATACCTAAGTATCATGTAATCCAATGTGGTGGTGTGAGGTGCATGGATTTTTTTAAACGATATAAAACCAAGCTGACATGCAGAATTTGTGTTTCCTAAAGTGTTCTTTAAGTGTATTGAGTTTTAAGTTGATCAAATTTGTTTCTTAATACACTTATTTAGGAACTCCCGGGGTACCAGTGTCACACTCAATACAGAGAGTTCTTGGCACACCATTTTCTCTTTTTGTGTTGTAGTCTTCGTACCTCAGAAACAAGTTACCTGAATGAGGCCTTCTCATTCTACTCGGCCATCCGTCAGCGGTCCTACTACTATCAGGTCAACAAAGAGGATAGGTGAGTGCCAACGCATGGCATTTTATTGATTTTTAAGACATTTGTTCGAGCACTCTGAACATGCCCGTCTGGCTTCTATTCAAGTTTTGTCCCAGGAGGTTAATGCTAGCCAGAGGCTGTTGTTACATAGCAAAACAACTGAACTATGCACTTTAAAAGCGACCTGGGTCAATTGAATACAGACATGGTATGGATAAAACCATATACCTTTGTATTTGGAGTGAAGTATCCCTGACTGTCAGACAACTTAACAATAATGCAAAAATACATATGAGTAACGGGTAGTTTATATACTTTCAATTTCTGTGATAAAAAATATATATATTTAACCCTCAGCGCACAACTTTTTTCGACATGTTCAAGTGCTTTTGAAGTCTGAACAACTCTTCAACCAATGAGATTTTAGCTAGCAAACTAATGTTGTTAATAACTTAGCTAGCTTGCTAATGTTGGCAATGTGGTCAAACTAGCTACATTGTCAAACTAGCTACATGATAAAGGCTGTAAATGGCTTTGTTTCATTACCTTCAGGTTGAAAAGGTGAGAAGTCAGTGATGAAACGTGTTAACTTGTAGACTCAAATTCTGAGTTTCCCACTTGTTACTCCGACTTGGACCGTCATTCGGCTATATTAGAGTTGGACAGTTGTATTTCCGACAGCACTTGAATGCACATTTTTAGCCACTTAATAATTATCTGTTTGCTGGTGAACGTAGTAATGGGTTAGCTGGCTTGCTAACATTTTATTTATATTTTAATGACATTTTTCAAATCCCAGCTAAACCTGGGAAAGGTGGGTGAGTGATTTAGCTAGCAACAAGGAGCAACAATCCACATGGGGATAATGATAGAAGTACATTTTTATGTAATGTTATGATATTTGTTGAAGGTGTTTATGGTAGACTGAGACAAATTACATAATCACATTTTAACAAAATTGTTGTGAATGTTCCAACAGCTACATTTATTTAGTGCTGCTGGAACAAAACACATTAACATTTTAGTCTGTGTGTGTTTGTGCTTGCCAGGGAAAGATTGTAACACAACTTTGCTTTCTTCCATTGTCTTCCCCCTCCTGTTAGGCCTGAGTTGGTAGTGAAGAAGCTTCGGTATTATGCCCGCTACATAGTCGTCTGTTTACTTCTGAACAAGATGGACCTAGTGAAGGTGCTGGTCAAGGTAAAAATTCTGAGGATAAACAAACGATTACCAGAGGAAGTTCTCAATCTCATTTGTATTTATTTAGGCCTTTTTGTTGTATTTTATTATTGGAGTTTAATATAAAGTGGAGTGCAGAAGTTTCAGCCTGTATTTTTTACTCTAACAAAAATACACATATTTAACTAGCATGCATTAGTGTGCTGTGTATAGTGTGTATAACAGTGGTCTCCCCTCCTGCAGGAGCTGTCAGAGGAAATCGAGGACTATACCCAGCGATTCAACACAGAAGATCAGTTAGAATGGAATCTGGTCTTACAAGAGGTGGCAGCTTTTGTGGAGGTCAGATTCCGAATAGGTTGTGTGATTATTGATATTTAGGCTACGTGTGCCTTTTTAAAATTGATTTAGTTCTGTCCTTGAGCTGTTCTTGTCTATTAATGTTCTTTCATGTTTTGTGTGGACCCCAGGAAGAGTAGCTGCTGCTTTCGCAACAGCTAATGGGGATCCTAATAAAATACTAAAGAATAACTTGACTGTATATAAAGAAACACTGCAGGAGTGTTTTACTCACTAATGATTGGCAGTTAACCCCCTAGAGTAAATTTGCATTGGCTGCATCTCAATCCACCTTATCTGTTGATGTCGCCCTTCCGCATATGCGGTGAAAGGTGGCAGAGCTGGAGTGGTTTGTCAGACCATGAGACATCCCGAAAATCAGTCTACTCACAAAAACGTTGATAGCGTCCGAACAGTTTGATCTACAAACTTCATGGAAAGATGAGACTAACGAACACGATAGTTCTCCATTTTGCGCCATGACCTCCACAAGTCTCACGTGACTCGTCTGAAGTCGCTACAGCTGATCTGCCAACTTCGGTCTGTAGCGTCCAAACAGTTTGGGCTACACTCTATGACCCCTCTGTGGAAAGGCGAGTCTCTCACGGACATGTATATGTCAGTTGTTTTGCTCTAGGACGCTTACAAGAATAGTCTGAAGAGAGCCGGGTACCAGTTTAAAAAATTAATGAAAATATACACCACTCGAGGCCCATTATCAGCAGCCATCACTCCTGTGTTCCAATGGCACGTTGTGTTAGCTAATCCAAGTTAATAATTTTAAAAGACTAATTGATCATTAGAAAACCCTTTTGCAATTATGTTAGCACAGTTGAAAGTGTTGTTCTGATAAAAGAAGCAATAAAACTGTCCTTCTTTAGACTAGTTGAGTATCTGGAGCATCAGCATTTGTGGGTTCGATTACAGGCTCAACATGGCCAGAAACAAAGAACTTTCTTCTGAAACTCGTCAGTCTATTTTTATTCTGAGAAATTAAGGCTATTCCATGCGAGAAATTGAAGATCTCGTACACCGCTGTGTACTACTCCCTTCACAGAACCAGAATAGAAAGAGGAGTGGGAGGCCCCGGTACACAACTGAACAAGAGGACAAGTACATTAGAGTGTCTAGTTTGAGAAACAGACACCTCACAAGTCCTCAACTGGCAGTTTCATTAAATAGTACCTTAAAAACACCAGTCTCAACGTCAACAGTGAAGAGGCGACGCTGGGATGCTGGCCTAGGCAGAGTTCCTCTGTCCAGTGTCTGTGTTCTTTTGCCCATCTTAATCTTTTATTTTTATTGGCCAGAATCAACTAGTCTAAAGAAGGACAGTTTTATTGCTTCTAAAATGAGCACAACACTTTTCTGCTGTGCTAACATAATCGCAAAAGGGTTTTGTAATGATTAATTAGCCTTTTAAAAGGATAAACTTGGATTAGCTAACACAACATGCCATTGGAGCACAGGAGTGATGGTTGCTGATAATGGGCCTCTGTACACCCATGTAGATATTCCATTAAAAAATCTGCCGTTTCCAGCTACAGTAGTCATTCACCACATTAACAATGTCTACAGTGTATTTCTGATCAATTTGATGTTATTTTAATTGACAACAAAATGTATAAGTGACCCCAAACTTTTTTGAATGGTAGTGTATATGGAGAAACTAGTTCAGTGCTTAAAATAAGGGGTTAAATCCTTGTCAAAAAAGTAAGAGTCCTGATCTTTTGTGTATATCTCAGATACAGAACAGACACTTCAGAACAAACTTCCTTTAGATTTTTTGGGGGACTATCTGTTATTCCATGAAGCTGTTATGCGTTGCTATGGGCTAATAGCAGTAAGCTTTAAAAAAAAATAATAATAATAACCTTATGGAGTTCTAAAATTTAAAATCAAACAGCTAAATGATCCTTGGTATGACCATATGTTCGCTTAGTAGAACCCCCACGTACTTAGACTCTTAAAGATTTGAAAGGGATACTTCAGAATTTTGGCAATGAAGCCCTTCATCTACTTCCCCGGAGTCAGATGAAAAACTCATGGATAACATTTTTATGTCTACATCCAGTATGAAGGCAGTTAGCCAATGCTAACTAGCGTGTATGTTAGCAGTTTCCCTAGACTTCCAATCATTGCGCTAACACTAGTTAGCAACTTCCTTTAAACTGCATGCAGAGACATAAAAATGGTATCCACGAGTTCATCTGACTCTGGGGAAGTAGAGTAAGAGCTTCATTGCCAAAATGACCCTTTTAATGGACATTTCATAAAGATTCTCAGAGTAACCTTTTGCAGTCATGAGAGAAATGATCAGCTTTGAGGATGGGTTTGGCTTATGTCGTTATAAGCAAAGGTTTAGATTTTTAACGATATTGGTATGAACTTACTGTATCCCGTCACGATCTCTTGATGACTTTTACCTTTCTGTGCCTACTGCCAATTTCCTACTACGTAAGGGGGAAATGTCATCATAACTTATGAATGAAGGATATACCAACACTTAAAGGAGGCTTCCACAAGTCAGCAAAAATCAGATGGGTTCCCACCAAGCATTACTGAAGTACTGTAATTTTAATTAATTCAGGATTATGGGGTTGAAATTATCATTGTATATTTATGTCAATCTGTGATTATTTTGTGTGAAAGATTTTACATACCACAGAAGTATTACTAGAATGGTGTGCACAATGGAGTTGAAGTGAAGCTATGAATGTTTTGTTTCTGTGAGCAGGCAGACCCAGTGGTGGTGCTGAACGATGAAAATACTGTGGTCTTCACATCCAATCGGCTACAGGAGGGGGGCGTGCCTCAGTTGGAACAGGGAATGGTAGTTGGCCAGCTCACCCTGGCAGATGCACTAATCATTGGAAACTGCAACAACCAGGTGTGTGAACACAGATTCTAGTCTAAAGCGCAGCTCTAAAACAACCTCTTGACCAGTCTGGGGATCCACATTCTAAACTATAATCATTTGTGTTTGTCAGGTAAAATTCAGTGAGCTAACCATCGATATGTTCCGCATACTCCAAGCTTTGGAGCGGGAACCAGTCAACCTGGCTACTACAACTTCTAAACCTGGAACATTGGTGAGGGGGAATACTGGAAACGCATCTTACACTGTGTTGGGGACAACAACATAGACAGAATATTGCAAATGTAAAAGTCTCGAATGTAATATGGGAGAAAGGCAGCGCCGGAAACCCTACATGAAACCTGTCCTGTAAACAGCTGCTTACTCCGTTTCTTCCTTCACAGGCCCTTACCCCATGTCTTCCTTCACAGGAACCCAGCGAGAAGCCAGCCAAGAGAGAGAACCCTCACAAGTACCTGCTGTACAAGCCAACGTTCAGCCAGCTCTACACCTTCTTGTCTGCCTCCTTTAAGGTCAGTCTCCAACTGTCTCCCCGATGTGTCGGTCTTCACTTGTAACCTGTGAGAAAGACCCGATCGCGTGACGGTTAACAAAATTTCATGACCGCCACAGCCCTAGTCCTACCCAATGGAAATGAAAACGCTGAACAGAAAGAAATCTACATCCTGTTCTAGAGTACATCCTAATGGAATCCCATCAGAATTGTATAAAATATCAATAAAATGTATATTTTAAAACATTAATGATTTTTGGATGGTATTGGCTGATTTTAGGTGTTGTTTTGTAGGAGTTGCCAGCGAACAGTGTGCTGCTCGTCTATCTTTCAGCTACTGGAGTCTTCCCTACCGGACGCTTGGATTATGAGGGTACACCAGCCCCCCCTTAAATTCTGTAAACACACACACACTCACTAGTTCACACACTGGTCACGTTCTTGCAGCAGGAGCTGAAATTCATCTGATAATTAATTCCCAACATGTGATTGATTTTTTTATCAGGACCATATGACTTTGGAGGAGTTCTCACCAACACAAACCGTGATGTGGTGAATGGGGAGACTGTACAGAAAAGGAACCAAGCCCAAAAAGAGATGCACTGGTAAGGAACAGGCTCTGGCAATCCACTGTCCTCAGTATGTTTTTTGGCAGACATGAGATGCATGTACAGTATTGGCCTTTAAAAAGTTACATAGAACTTCTTGCACAGCCCACTTTATTTATTAACACACTCTACAATATTTGCCCAAATTGTTTGTAACGTGTGTGTGTGTGTACATGCAATTACTGTTGACTCCTGTATGCCTTAGCCTTCACCCTGGGGACTTGTTCCCTTTCACCCGGAAGCCTCTTTTTGTCATTGTGGACTCTTCCAACAGCACAGCCTATAAGGTTGGTGAGAATTATATGAATCACAATTACACCTTTTTTGGGTTAAGAGAAGGATAATGATAACTGAGGTGCTTTTCATACATTGCTAAAACACTCAACTTATTGATTGATGTTAGTTCCCTGGATTTTCATCATTATTTCACTGAACAACAATATAAATGCAACATGCAACAATTTCAACGTTTTTACTGAGTTACAGTTCATGATCCCAAGTGGCGCAGCGGTCTAAGGCACTGCTAGAGGCGTCACTACAGACCTGGTTTGATTCCAGGCTGTATCACAACCGGCCATGATTCGGAGTCCCATAGGGTGGCGCACAATTGGCCCAGCGTCGTCCGGGTTAGGGCTTGGTCGGGGTAGGCCATCATTGTAAATAAGAATTTGTTCTTAACTGACTTAATTAATAATGAAATAAAAATATAAGGAAATAAATCAATTGAAATAATATCACTAGGCCCTAATCTATGGATTTCACGTGACTGGGCAGGGGTGCAGCCATGGGTGGGCCTTGGAGCACAGGCCCAGCCAATCCCCACAAAAGTGCTTTATTGCAGACAGAAATACTCCTCACTACCACCCCCCCACCCTAATTTTAAGATGCATTTAAGGAAAAGTGGACTATTCCTTTTGGGAATTCAGTCTGGCGTGATCCTTACTAACGCTATGCCTTGTATCTCCATGTAGAATTTCACCAATCTCTTTGGTCAGCCGCTGGTGTGCCTGCTATCTCCCACAGTCTATCCAAAGAGCATGCAAGGTTAGTTTGTCACTTATTATAGCTTTTTTACACCTCTGTACTCATCTTAATTAGCGTGTTACAGGCAACCGTCAATTACTTTCAATGTTGAAGTCGGCAATTACACTATGCCATACTCTTAACTATTCTAGAAAATAGCTCTTAGAGCTTGTCAGTTAATTCTCAAATGCGTTGACCTTTTGATACCAGCCATTGTACTCATTTAGGCCTATTTATGTGGCAGATTATTTTCCATTGGATTCTGCAATTATTTTAATTCATTTTATTGATTGGTTTAGAAATATGTGTGCAGAATAAGCCACGTGAGATGAGAAATTGTTTTTGTGGGTGTTCTGAGAAACTGTTCTATGAATGTCTCTCAACCTGGTCTCCTTCTCTCAGACCAGTCTCAGCGCGGCAGCCTCTTCACACTCTTCCTGTACTGCCCCCTTCTGGCCTTCCTGTCAGTGTGTGGCCTGAGCAGCCTGCGCCAAGGATTGTGGGAGAAGGCTGAGGAGTTTCTACACAAGGTGTACCGTGACATCGGCCAGATGATCACACGCTCACAAGCTATAGGTGTGTTTTTTGGCAATTTTTTAAAGATTTTAAGTGCAAATATCACAACCATAATGTTGGTTGTCTCCTTCACAGACCAAGCCTTTCTACAGTTCTACGGTGATGAGTTCCTCCGATTGTTACTGATCCGCTTTGTGTTTTGCTCGGCTACACTGAGACTGCACAAGCTCTTCCGGGTAAATCAGTTTTATTGTGCCCTTGGTACTTAGTTACATCTCCCATAGTTATTCATGGTAATTAGGGGGTTAAATGTAATGTCGCTTCTCTCTCTCTCTGTCGTTTGCAGGAGTCCAGGAGCTTCCCGGAATCGTACCCTCAGCTACCCAAACAGGACACGGTGGAGAGCAGCCTCCTGCAGAAGCACGTTCTGGAGCTGGCCGCCATGTTGGATGTGCGGAGCCTCTTTTGGGACGGAACGCTGGACGTGAACTACTAACCTTCAGCTGCCCAGCTAGTCACCACAACTATACAAACACAGACCAACCACAGACACGCAGATCACCGCTATACACATTCGCACAAGAGTCCTCATCTTTCAGAGGTAATTAAGTTACTGGTTGAACACACTGCAATAGTGTCCGTTTCTTTTTAACCCAAGATCCCCTTATTTCCCCTACCTTATCTACTTTACCCTATCGGCTATACTTATTTTGAGTACATTCATACAGCTACTTGTGGAAGTCAACTATGTACAATGCAAACATGAACAAGTTACCTAGCTACTTATATCCACATGAGATGAGCATGTACTACCGTGTTGTTACTCAAAAAAAAGCACTCAAATGAACACATGGTGCAGCTATTTTAGTCTGAGGGTGACAGGAGGACACATGAAGCTATCGAGGGCTTTATAACACTTAAAAAGACAGAAAATAAATTAACATAGTTTTACGACAGCACTGCCTGCAGTGGGTTCTAGATGGATGCTTCCAGCTATCTGAACTACAAATGAACTTCAATGCAAGCTGTAGGGAAGTCTCCTCTTCTGTGCATGGGTAGATGTGTTGGCCAAGTTTACTGGATGTAGGGTTTAGAGTGAGACTAACCTCCATATTTGTTTACCCAACTAGATCTGCTGGTTTTAACACATCTAATTCTAATGTAATTGCCTGGAAGTTGCTTTTTTTGTTTCGTTTCAGTAGTCTGTTCTGTAAAACTGAGGCCTGGATGGGTAAAGTAACAGAGTGCCTATGCAGACCCTCATGAACAGTTTAGCCCTGTTCAGAAACAACCACTTGCCCCTACCCTCTAGGCACCAGCTCTGACCTGTTTAGGTACCAGCTCCTAACATCTAGGTACTAACATACGGTGGCGATGTCAGCGGCTCTGAATGATCTGCAAACATATCCGCTCATTTAGTGCAGTGACTGAGCAAGCAGGAGGTCGCTAATCTATTTTCACTGTCTATTACTCCTTGTATCAGAGCAAGTTTTCGGACTGGGTTTACTGCGGGTATATGTTTAAGCACCCCGCAGGTACACAGCTGCCCAGCTCCTCACAGGCCAATCAAAATAGATAAATAGACACATCTCTCCCAATCTTCTGCTTTTCAAAGATATCACTTGAGGAACCAGGGTAACACTCCTTCTGGGGTGGATCTTTTAAAAGATTTAGCTTTGACCTTGATTGGCAGCATATCATTGGCTGCATATCTTTTGAGACATTGTAGGGATGGAAAAGGCCTCTCTATGCTGTAGCCTATATGTTTTGGGGGTTGCATCCCATGGCAATTATAGTCTTACGTATTCTCTCCTTAACCGGCTTTCTCCTGACCAGTTCTTTCAGACCAGTGGGGATTAAGGAAATTAGGTAAAGGGGGTAGATTCTGAGATTCACCCCTCCTGATTCAAAAACCTATGGTTTCTGGAAAATGTAGGACTTTGAGAGGCCCTGTGTCATTCATTATAACTAAGCCCCCATTCCTCTGTTTTAGGCATGATGGTTTACTGGAGAGAGTTCATGCTGCTGTTTCTCTTTCTTTGCATGTCTGATCAGTATTCTTGTCCAGAGTTTACTCTGTCGAGTTCATGTTAGTCTGTTTGCAGGTCAGTTCCAGCGTTAGCCGTCTAGCAAGTGCCCTGCATGGCAGCAAGCGTCATCTAATTTCCTTATATAGATGGGGGCTTGAAGCAATGGAACCGGGTAGTGCTGAAACTGACTCCTGGCAACCAGTTTTAAGTACGTGTGTGTGGTGATGAACAAAAATAGCCAAATTATTTTGTTTTTTGTATTTACTGAGAGGAAAAAATGAATTTCAAAAGTAAGAAATCACCATTTTAAATGTATATTTATGTTTAATTGAAAATAACAGTATGTGATACAGAGAGATGTTTGGTCTTTAGTACGTATGTCGAATTGTTAATTGTAGAAGCTGTGAAAAATATATGCAGTTGGCACAGCAATTTTAATGAATGAACTGCACATTGTTCCCCCCATCAGTTGTTTTGGTCAAATTCAGCCAGCATACATTCCAAGGACATGGAGAGAGTCGGGGAAACTGACACGGTTCTCCCCATAGAAACAAACAAAAGTGGACCATTTCAACATGGGAAATACTTCTCCCCATGGCAATTATAATAATATTTTGTTTATTTGTTAATAATGATGATAAAAACAATAGTAGCCTTGCACTTTACTGTATTGAATTATGACCTAATCTTATTTGTCGTGCTGTCGGTAAAAAGGCATGTCAGAGACCGTCCAATCCATTATTCCCTATGCCACCCTACGATCATTGTAATACACATTTAGATATTTGATGTTTTTGTCAATTACAATGGACAAGAACACTGTCCATATTTTTTGTAAAAACCTTAATTGTTGTGATATATGATGTTATCTGTGTTAATTCATTAGAGCATGTATGTCTGTCCATGTTTGGGATGGCAGCACAGGGCATGATCATCCAGATCACACAAGACTAGCATCCTAGCTCACTGGGAAGCACAAGTTAGTGCAACGAGCTACACTACCGTAGCTCATCTTCTCTTCACTTAGGGGACCCACTTTCATAGAAATGTACATCTACAAAGCCTCTGTGGACTGTTTCATTCAAACTGCCTTTTGGTTTTATCCATTTTTTTTTTTATTCAAGCACATCATGGACCGCGGCATCAGTCCAATTTTTAATTGCCACCATTTTTATGGACCACTCCAATTTCCATAAGAGTTATCACTGCCAAAACAAGTTGACGGATGAGCTTTCAGGGGAAGGCCATGAAGAATTACTGTCCAGTTGAGCATATCACCCATGTTTTCTTGGACTATCCTTGATTAATGAATTTACAAACATGATGAAGTCCTCAAGGGAAGAGGAAAAGACGGAGCACCCATACTTAACTAAACCTGATTCAAAAAGGTTGCAAGTTGACGCATTGTGACCGTGTCATATCATACACTGTGAATTGTATGCAGTAAAACCATTTTGGGACATGTTTTCCTGCTTTGTCTTTGGGCCTTTGTTTACAGCCCGTTGTAATCTCGTGGTGACTTTACTCTCCTCCATGTAGTGTGTTATTGTGCATTGTAGTTAGGAGCAAGAGGGGAACAAAAAGCACTCATATTCTTATAGAAAAGTGTCAAAGCTTCCTGTGCAAACTGAAGTGAAGCTGCCCCTTTACCGTGTATCCCCATCCCAAAATAGGTCTTACTAGTGAGGATAGTACAGTATATGTAAAGTACATATGATATTTATGCATAATGACAAAGCCCTAGACACCATTTATTTATGTTATAATACCGGTAAACTTGTAAATTGTGACAGGATGTGACTGACCTCTTTCCCCTGTTGGCATGTAGTTGAACCCCCAAATAGGGTGAAATGTTGAGAAACAAAGGAATGTCCATTCTATAAATTACGTATCTATTATTTGAAAGTCATGTCAATTCTGTGCAATACATTTCTATCTGCAATGCTTTGAACGTTTCGCACCATTTGGATAAGCCCTAGATGAGTAACACAATGATATGGAACAAAAGTATATTTAAGTATGAACATTAATTTCTTGGGCCTAAATCTAAAATGTTACTTTGAGAGTAAGGGTGTTCTTTCTACCGGTTCCTACTGTTGTGGGAGGGAACGATTTCAAAGTGATATATTGGTCGGAATACTCTTTCTTTATAAGTTAAGGGTTTCTAGAGATGCTAGTTAAACATTATTTGGCATTCTTTGTTTATATCCTTTAAACGGTTCTGTCCCATTTGTTGCCAATTATATTTGATGTTATTAAGTATGAAGGAAAAATAAGTTGACTAAAATACCAAAACATGCAAGCTTTTTTGAATGCTTTAAGAAAATTAAAAGTTTGACTGTTTTGTTTTAATTTGTGAGATATATTGTCTTTATTGTTTCAAATGTATCTTATATAGGTGATTGCTTTGACTCCTCAAAAGAAAAGATCTGTTACAAAAGCATCACTCAAACATTTATTTCACACACAATCAACAATACAGTAGGCAAGAGATGCCTTTGGACTGAAGACATTAACAATTTTGCAGAAAATGCCCCTGAATGAATTGACACACCACTCCAATTTTAACAGATTTTTTCCCCAATGTGTTCCAGGGATATTTTTCTAACCAAAACCAATGTCCCTCACTTAGCATGCTATGAATTGTGCCCATTTCTTCTTGCTATCAAAAGGAAAAAGGGAAAAAATAAGTCTTTACTGTGTTACAATGGTCCCTTTTTTGATGGTCTTCAGTTGTTGCTGAAAGCATAATTATCGACGGGGTTTATGGACATATGTTGTAGACGTCAGTGATGGTTGTATAAAGATAATTTACCTGTTATGTCTATTACAATTAGATACCTAGCTTGTGGGGGCATTGGTTCATTCTCTGGGTGGCTGTAAGGTGTACTTGTTTAAAACCCTGTATGAAGAGATGTCACTTGGAGCTTAACATTTCTGGTTAAGCAGCTATGAAAGTTTTTTTTTGATTTGGGGTTCTATTCAATCCATATTGCGGAAGTTCAGTGTGATTTAAAGGCAATGTTCCCGCGTCAGCGGAGACTACATTCACGGTAAACGCTGCATGTCGGCTCAATTGAAAATGACCTTTACTGCCGCCAACACTGCTTTACCTATTTTTTTATATAAATTCAACCTTGCCTCCTGATAGGTCCAGCCTTTTTAAATTGATAGTTCACTTATACCCTAGCCCGAAAAAATAATATACTATTTGGATGAGGTGTTTCTCGAACTAGTTTGTAGATTCACACGTACCGTTGTGTTCAATCTGAACAGGAATACAGGTTCCACAGCCAAATTCACCACCAACCTACAGACTAGAGGGCAAATGACAAGGACACTTGTTCCCAGTTAAGATGATCCATGAGTTTTATTGCAGCAGGCACTTTACAATGAAATCCCCCACCCACCAATTAATTGAATCTCAATCTCTTTATATTAAATGTACTTTTGTCTGTACAAAACTGACAATGAGAAAAACAAATCTAAATATTCAACACTGATGTGAGCCAAAGGACATACTCGCAAGCTCACACAACACACACACACACACTGGTATAAAGGTACCGTTGGTACCAAGTAACAGTTGATGCACAGCCTTTTACCTGCCATGTTCATGTCATTAGGGAAACTCTTCCTTCCCCCACCCTCAAAGAAACATGCGGATACTTATGAATATTAGAACAGAAATGCAATGGTGAAAGAACGACAACCTCGTGATTAGGTAAAAATGATAATCCTATACATGAACATGTATCAATTTCCTTAGTTGCAGCTAAATATTTTCTAACAGAAAATAATGTTCCCTTTGTTTGTTTTTTTGTCTTTAAATTATGTAGTGTAAGGGTTTTTATTCTCAGGAAGAAATGTATTGTAATTATAAGCTACTTTCCCTTATACAGAAGGCAGTCACTCCTCTTGTCAGTGGTCATGCAGGAGATGCTCCATGTGATAAAGCACGTCCCCTCAAACTGTCTTTCGGGCGGTCAGAACTCTTACGATTGACCCTAAGCCCCCAACTGCGAAAGCCTGAGTGAAGAAAACGAGGGGAAGAGACAAATGAACAAATATCATACACACATGCTAAATTAGGTCAGGGATGGGCAACTTTTATGGGGGTGGATGCCACATCTGAATTCATGAGGGGCCACAGTTGCTTGTGGGTCTGCATAACCACGTGCATACCCCCCCCCCCCCCACACATAGTGAGAAATGTTTTAGTAGCCCCCCCCCTTGACAGCTGAGAGAAAGTGTTGCAGTTTTAAAGCAGTTTGCCATGGGGCGGAGAGACAATTATAGAAACTTCATAACAAGTTTCGTGCAATTCTACACATTTTGCTATACAGTGGAGAGATATGTTTACTGTTTTTAATATATCTGAGTGAGACTGACTAACAAAATCAATGGGGGCTCCCCGGGCCAGTCATTCAACTAAACTCCAAAATTGCACCTGGAGTATTATACTATTCCAACAGTTGCCCCCCTTCCTAAAAAAAAAAGTTATATAAAAATTCAAGTTCAGAGTGCCTTCAAAGAGGGTGCTACCAGTTGCCCATCCCTGTATTAGGTGGCTTAGAGTTTAAAGATCACAAGTTCAGAGAGCTTTCACACCTTTTCGTGCCACTGTAGGAGAATGGCACTGCTATTGTCAGAGGGCTTCTCGAAGCCTCTATATATGTACTTCATAAGCAGGTCCACCCCGCTTCTGTCTAGCGACTTGACAGCTGGCTCGATATCGCTGGACTTGAATGACGTCAACACTCTCAGCACTATTGCCAGAGCCCTTTCCTGAAAGACAGAGCAAGACAGCGAGAGAAAGGGAGAGAGAGCATGTTAAAGGAAGTTATTTACAACTGCAGATTCCCACGAGAGAGAGGCAACATTTTTGGGATGCTTGCTAAGCCTCTCCTGCCATGTTATGGACGCCACATTGCTTGCTTAGTGAGTACCACTTCCACCTGATTCGCCTCATGCCTGGCTTGAACTCGGGACCGCCCTACTTGACAACATTCCAATGGTTTGAGCCACAAGGAAAAGTATCAATTGGATGGCTCCATCCACAACATTTCAAGCTAGCTGTGGAGTGAGCTTACGGTATGTTCTTAACTCTGTAATACTAGTATTCTAGACCAATGCCAATATTGACAAAAGGAGCTTCCCGCAAAGTTACATGATGCAAGAGTACAATTTCAGATTTGATGCACATCTTGGCCCATTACCTTTATTGCTGGATTCTTAGTGTTGAGAGGAGGGTTCCGGAGAGCAATGTGAAAAGCTGTCATCATGTCGCCTGTGCACTTCAGTCGGTTAAGGAATTTAATACTTCCTATTGCCATATCCTAAATAGGTTTATGGGGCAGGAACACAATGCATCTCCACAAGCAAATGTTTTTCCACCAACAGACAGACCGATATCAGGGAGGGTTTTGATGGCAGCATCCAATGTGAGATCTCTTTCCTGAGGGCACACAGTGTGTGGTGAAATCTGAATGTATTGCACTGTTTTTAAAATTGTATAAACTGCCTTAATTTTGCTGTACCCCTGGAAGAATAGCTGCTGTCTTGGCATAATAAAATACAAATTCCTTAGGCTGCATTTACACAGCCAGCTCAATTGTTATATTTTTCCTGGAATTCGTTTTTCGTAAGATCTTTTTCAGAGCTGATCTGATTGCTCAAAAGATCAGAGTTGGGCTGCCTTTGTAAAAGGCAGGCATAGAGGTGTCCATCACACACAGCCAGTTCCATCTCACCTGACCAGACCAACCATATTCCCCTCAAATGGAGCAGGAGGACGCAGAGAGATGGATAGCTATACCACCAGACAAGGTGGTGGGGGGAGGGTATATATATTTAAGCAAATCCGGACCTGAATGTGTCTCACTCGAAATAAGGCCCTTATTAAGGGGGCCATGTTGACCCTACTGACACTGATACTCCTGCCTCACCCAAATCAAATGGCTCAGTGATTCCCCCATCGATACTGGAGCAACTGCTTGTACTTTGCATGCTAGTTATAGCCAACTATGTTTAGACGTAACTACCTAGTTAACAAAAAGTTAGGACATCCAAGAGTCTCGGGTTTAGATAGCTCTGGAGGGCGCCCTGGTCTGGACAAGAGTTAAAGACCGTTCAGCCAGGGATATCCTCCATTGGCTAGTTAGCCAACAACCTAAAACGACATATTTACACAACATCAACTAAGCTAACTTGCAAGATACATTTGTCAGTACGAACACAAAATCAGCTATGTTGAACATTTGGATTTTTGAATGAAAAACAAAATCGCCGAGGCTGATAGCTAAATGTGCTAGCTTGCTAGTTAACACGGGGGGCATGCGCATGAACGTAAAGGATATTGCCTGATGAGGTTGTCTATCTCCGAGCCGTCGGGTCCTTGATTGTCGACAGCCTCATCGTGATCATCCACGAATTTGTTCTCATCAAATTCATCTATGTCGAGTTTCCTGAATCGCGACGAAAGAGTGTTTTTCGCCATCGGAGCCACTTCGCTGGAGGAAACAGTAGCTAGCAAGCCAGCGAGCTAGTCCTCCACGGCGCTGTTGTTGAGTTGATGCGAGCGTAGTACAGTGTACTTGCCCTGTCGGTGCTTTTGCTAGCAACCACAGTCTATGCAGATGTGACAATCTAACGATGTTTTGATTGAAATTTATCTGCCAGTGTTACACAATCATTACTTTTCAACCAAATATCTAGCTAACTAGTTTGACACGCGATAGTGTTGTTGTCGGAATCATTTTCACCTACGTGAAGCCAGCAGCATAAACTGTCCCTTCCGGGTCAAATATTTGAAAAATCCTTCACAATAAGTGTGCTGCCCTGAAACCAAATCAAATTTGATTGGTCACATACACACGGTTAGCAGATGTTAATGCGAGTGTAGCGAAATGCTTGTGCTTCTAGTTCCGACCGTGCAGTAATATCTAACAAGTAATCTAACAATTTTACAACAACCTAGACAATTATTGGAAATAAAATATAAATGCCAAAAAAGCAGTACTGTAGTTATCAAACTCAATACATTTGGAAAAAAACGATGCGATTTTTTGTTTTGTTTCAGTCCATTGGCCTTTCTGCCGCTTATATTCCTCTCATAGAGAATGATAGATGCCTCTAGTGTCCAAAAGGCTGTGTTTGCATGGGCAGCACCATTGAGGGCTTCCACCATTTTAATGTAGTCAGCTGGGTGGGACTAAAGGCGTCCGAAGGCTTCCCAGCCGAAACAATTTGGGAGAGTTTGTGCATATACTATGATGACATTTTGTGACGTTTTTGTTAGTTTAGGACTTCGGTGAGACTATTTTGAGGAAGTGTATACTGACTATGGCGTCTCAAAATGGACAAACAGTACTATTGCCGCTTTTTCTTGTTTTTCAAGATACACTCTTTTAAGGCAGTATGCGAGCACACTCGTTCGGTTCGGCTAGCCGAGTTTGGCTAGGCGCCAGTTTATCTGAAGCATGCTGACACCTTTACAACTTTATTGGCTGATCCCTCCTGGTGACCATGTTAGAGTCATGTCCATCAGGAGGGATCAGCCAATCGTGAAGAAGAAAATGTACCACTTCAAAATAGAGATTGTCTCAACGGCGCTGCCTATCCTGTCACAGACGCTACAGTATAGTAGCACAGATACAAAGATGAGTCCTCTATTTATCTCTATGATTCCTGTAGTTCAATGGATGCTTTTGCTCTGGTTGGCTGTGAAGTTGAGGGATGGGGCTGTTGGGAAAATGTAGCATAAATTACCACTCTCAAATTCATATATTGAATTTTGAGATCAACTACATTAGTCTGACTGTGCAGAATCAATGATTTACAGATCATCTTGCAATCCAAACAGATTCTCTTAAATGCACGGATAGACATAAATATAGGTCTATGGATGCAAGGACCCAGACCAACAGTCAAAAGAAAGGTGACAACCAAAGTGGAGTAAAATAACCATAGCCTATCATTTTTGTTATTACTAGGGTAAGACAGGACTGAAAATGTTTAGTTAAATTCTCCAAGAACCAATATTAGAGGAGCCACATGTAACCTCATGTTTGAGGGGATACATCTGAGCAAGGTGCTGTGTAGATTCACTAATGTTCACATAAGGAGTTGAGGTGCTAAAATCATTTTTTATAAACTGGGGGATTCGAGCACTGAATGCTGATTGGCTGAAAGCCATGGTATATCAGACAGTTTACTTTGACAAAAAGTACTATTTACTGTTCTAATTACATTAGTAACCAGTTTATAATATAATAAGGCACTTCGGGGGTTTGTGGTATACGGCCGATACACCACGGCTAAAGGCTGTATCCGTGTCGCGTCCTGCATAAGAACAGCCCTTAGCCATAGTATATTGGCCATATACCCCCCCCTAATTGCATAAATATATCAGAGATTTGGCGCAGCTTTTTCTCATTCGGTGGGGTTTTGCGACAGACTTCATCATTTAATGGTGTATTGCCGCCACCAACTGGACAGGGGTGAAACATTTGTCAAAGAAAAGTAATTTCATTAGAGGGAAGGGAGAAATAACATCAATCCACATAAACTACAAAAAATGATTTAAAAAAAAAAATATATATATATATATATATATATACAGTACCAGTCAAAGTTTGGACACACCTACTCATTCAAGGGTTTTTCTTTATTTTTACTATTTTCTAAAAGTGAAGACATCAAAACTATGAAATAACACATATGGAATCATGTAGTAACCAAAAAAGTGTAAAACAATTCAAAATCTATTTTATATTTTAGAATCTTCAAAGTAGCCACCCTTTGCCTTGATGACAGCTTTGCATGTTCTTGGCATTCTCTCAATGAGCTTCATGAGGAATACTTTTCCAACTGTCTTGAAGGAGTTCCCACATATGCTGAGCACTTGTTGTGGCTGCTTTCCCTTCAATCTGTAGTCCAACTCATCCCAAACCATCTCAATTGGGTTGAGGTCTGGTGATTGTGGAAGCCAGGTCATCTGATGCAGCACTCCATCACTCTCCTTCAAATAGCCCTTACACAGCCTGGAGGTGTGTTTGGGGTCATTGTCCTGTTGAAAAACAAATGATAGTCCCACTAAGTGCAAACCAGATGGGATGGCATATCGCTGCAGAATGCTGTGGTAGCCATGCTGGTTAAGTGTGCCTTCAATTCTTAATATATCACAGACAGTGTCACCAGTAAAGCACCTCCTCCATGCTTCGCGGTGGGAACCACACATGCAGCGATCATCCGTTCACCTACTCTACGTCTCACAAAGACATCTCACGTCTCAAATTTGGATTTCCACCGGTCTAATGTCCATTGCTCGTGTTTCTTGGCCCAAGCAAGTCTCTTCTTCTTATTGGTATCCTTTAGTAGTGGTTTCTTTGCAGCAATTCGACCATGAAGGCCTGATTCACGCAGTCTCCTCTGAACAGTTGATGTTGAGATGTGTCTGTTACTTGAACTCTGTGAAGCATTTATTTGGGCTGCAATCTCTGAGGCTGGCAACTCTAATAAACTTATCCTCTGCAGCAGAGGTAACTCTAGGTCTTCCTTTCCTGTGGCGTTCCTCATGAGAGCCAGTTTCATCATAGCGCTTGATGGTTTTTGTGATTGCACTTGAAGAAACTAAACGTTCTTAAAATTTTCTGGATTGACTGACCTTCATGTCTTAAAGTAATGATGGACTGTCATTTCTCTTTGCTTATTTGAGCTGTTCTTGCCATAATATGGACTTGGTCTTTTACCAAATAGGGCTATCTTCTGTATAGCACCCCTACCTTGTCACAACACAACTGATTGGCTCAAACACATTAAGAAGGAAAGAAATTCCACAAATGAACTTTTAACAAGGCACACCTATTAATTGAAATACATTCCAGGTGACTACCTCATGAAGCTGGTTGAGAGAATGCCAAGAGTGTGCAAAGCTATCATCAAGGCAAAGGGTGGCTACTTTGAAGAATCTAAAATGTATTTTGATTTGTTTTACACTTTTTTGGTTACTACATGATTCCATGTGTTATTTCATAGTTTTGATGTCTTCACTATTATTCTGCATTGTAGAAAATAGTAAAAATAAAGAAAAACCCTTGAATGAGTAGGTGTGTCCAAACTTTTGACTGGTATTGCATATATATACATGTATGTGATCCCACTCTCTGAGGAGCTACCTGGATTACTTACATTTCAAGTCATTTAGCAGACGCTCTTATCCAGAGTGATTTACAGTAGTGAGCCCATACATTTTCATACATTTCTTTCATACTGAACCCCCATGGCAATCAAACCCACAACCCTGGCATTGCAAGCGCCATGCTCTACCAACTGAGCCACACTGTCTCGTGTCATCCCACTCTCTGAGGATTCAGAGCCTAAGCAGGGTATTTAAGTTTTCAAATTATATATTCCCACTCCTTCAGTAATTTGAAAACTTAAACACACCTGTAATCAGTGTGACTCAGTTGGTAGAGCATGGCGCTTGCAACGCCAGGGTTGTGGGTTCGATTGCCACGGGGCCTCAGTATGAAAGAAATGTATGGACTCACTACTGTAAATCACACAAGATAATTGACTCGCTAAATAACTTGAAATGTAAGTAATCAAGGTAGCTCCTCAGATGTGAGATATTTAAATATTTCAGGTACAGAAACAATGATGTAGATCTTTCTTGACTTCTTTTCAACTTGTGCAGTGCCGTTTCACACGATCGCTATAGAAGACACAAAGTCCACTTTCTTTACATTAAGAATTTCTGGGTCCTGCTGGTGATTCACTACAAGGGACCTTCAGAGATAATCTTTCTACCCTTTTGATAGCCTCCTCATAGGGAAACTCTCTCAACTGCCCTGATTTTGGCAAACCCAGTCTCTTTCACCCTACTCGGGCATTCCAGGGATGTCACCTCATGTTCTCTACCACAGTTACAACACTTTGCTCCTTGTCGATTTGGAGCAGCTCAGTGCTCAGGCCAATTTCATTAAACATGCTGAGAGTATGTTATGGAGTACCACAGTGTGTTATTTGACAGACAACCCTATGGTTAATTTTCTGTCTAAACATTTGTTGGTTATTATATAGCTATTTATGTGTGAAATATTTATTTAATGCCGTTTGAATGTTCATAGTGAATAAAGGTTGAATGTTCTCTCTGAATATTAACCAATTATAATAACACATTTGAAAAATGTTATGCGTTCAACATACTCTAAATTATTGCTAAATGTGCATCAAGTGGCAGCAATATTTCAATTATTTTGTTTTGATTCCTCCCCAAATTCATTAACTATTGCAATACTATTTACTGTACAACGAAACCGTTAAAAAAGATGTCCATCACTTATCCTAGTAAAACTATTTTTTTACTGAGAGATTTTATTTTGAAACCGGAAATCTAATTGATACCAGTTCTTGTCAGGATTACGAAGATTCTGATTGGTCGATAATAACCCGGTAGATGTTCCTACCTGGTCCCTCAACTTCCTTTTTGGTGAGCTATCAGCGACGACGATGGTAAGCAATAATCGACAATAAATCAATCTAACTCAATCTTCCATCATCCAGACAATTTGTATATAGTAACATTTATAAAATAGTTGGCACACATCTCTGGGTTTTGCGTGATACATTTTTGATTGAGTCCGCCTTCGAATTCGTTGATTAGAATGTCCTGCACGTTCAGAATCCAGTGGTACTTTTTTTGGGCTAACCCCTCAGATGGTCAGGTTTACATAAGTACTACGAGAGACAGACAAATGAATGACATCGACTGTCAACTAGGTAACTTTTATCTCACATAGTGTAGTTAGTTGGCAATTTTAAGTTTTTATTAGTCGCTAGGTAGACCATCTTGCAAATATGTTATCTAGTGTGAACTATTTAGAGGCATTGACATAATTAGGCACTTTTCAGACAAGTTTTATTTTGTTTGTTAGTGCTACAAATGTGAATGCTGCATTTCAAGGTTCAGAGTTTGGGCATCTTGCCTGAACCATCCTCAATCGTATTTAAGTATTCTAGGACACGGTCGTCATTTATAGGAGGCCATGGCTGTGTGTTTTGGTTTTCCCTCTAGGGTGAACATTGTCATACACTTGACTCAGATCAATTACAATGTTATTGTAGTTATCCTGTTAGATCTGTATGATTAGACAGATTGCAAAATATTCCATGTTAGTTTGAAGTCATCAGTAAAGAACTACCGTTCTAATTAATGATTTGTTTATCAATGTTTTTTTTTCAGGCTAAAATCAAGGCCCGAGACTTGCGGGGCAAGAAGAAGGAGGAGCTCCTTAAACAGCTTGAAGACCTCAAGGTGGAACTATCTCAGCTCCGTGTTGCCAAGGTTACGGGTGGTGCTGCATCCAAACTGTCCAAGATGTGAGTATTGTTTAGAATCACTTGCACTTGCTAACAGTTCATTTGACCTTTCCTTCCAAAATATTTTGCAGACAGGTCATATACAGAAGTGTCTAGTGGCATCATTAAAAGCAGGCATTAGGTGAATGTAAACACAACTGCACCCATATGAGCATTTCCTCACCTTTGGACAACAATGTTAGGAGTTTAGATGGAATGCTCACAGATGTGAATTACTGTGTCCAATTCACCACGCTTGACGTCTATGGGTCCTCAATGCACACATTTCTATGAGGGTGCAGGTAGGCTAGGTGAGATCACAACCGCGCACTTCACAGGATCATTATCCGCTCAACCCTCGAACCAGTTACTGGTCCAAGGGACTTAACCACTAGGGTACCTGCCGCCCCTGGTAGAACCTGAACTCTCAGGTAATGAACTTGTTGACCTGGTTCTGTGTTTCCTGATAACGACAGAACTTGAGCTTAGAAGGGTTTAGCAACGCATCGTTCCTATAATGTCCAAATATGTCACATGCGCTTCCCAAAACTCTGCGTAGAGAATGTTCACTAAGTGGGTCTTTGAAGCATGTGCCGATACTGATAGGATCGAAAGGAAGGCAGTGCTGCTCTCAGATCAGCGTTCTCTATTAAATTTCTTACCTAACATAAGTAGTCGTACACACTAGTGACAACGGATCAGCTCCTAGAGAGACTATCACCTATGGCTACAAATATTGAGGTGTTTTATTCTGTTGTAGCCTCTATTGCATTAAATCTTAATTCTCACATAATTGTGCATGTTGTTACACAGGGAGTATATTGAGGCAAAATGACTAGGCCACAACAGCAAAATAGAACTCAATTGTATTTGATTGTTATTGTTATTGAAATATGGAGGCATATGTAGCCTGTTTACCTTAGAATGAAGTAATCTCGGGAAGCTTGGCCGTGAAGGTTTTTCAACAACCTTCATTTGAGCATTTTAAAAGGAACTTTAAAATGTATTTTATGACATGGGCGAAAGTTGATTGAATTTATTCCCGGTACGGGACCTCCTGTGTACACACGCTTAATCATAGAATTACATATACAGTGAACAGAAATATAAGCGCAATGTGTAAAGTATTGGTCCCATGTTTCATGAGCTGAAATAAAAGATCCCAGAAATGTTCCATACACACAAATATTATTTCTCAAATTTTGTGCAGAAATGTGTTTACATCCTTGTTAGTGAACATTTCTCCTTTGCCAAGATAATCCATCCACCTATATGTGATATGTGTGGCATATCAAGAATCTGATTAAATAGCATGATTATTATACAGGTGTACTTTGTGCTGGGGACAATAAAAGACCACTCTAAAATGTGCCGTTTTGTTACCCAACACAATGCCACAGATGGCTCAAGTTTTGAGGGAGTTTGCAAATGGCATGCTGACTGCAGGAATGTCCATCAAAGCTGTTGCCAGAGAATTGAATGTTAATTTCTCTGCCATAAGCCTTCTTCAATGTCATTTTAGAGAATTTGGTAGTACGTCTCACAACCGCAGGCCATGTGTATCCATGCCAGCCCAGGACCTCCAGCTGTCTTCTTCACCTGCGGGATCATCTGAAACCAGCCACCTGGAAACCTGATGAAACTGAAGTATTTCTGCATGAACTGTCAGAAACCGTATCAAGGAAGCTTACCTGCGTGCTCGTCGACCTCACCAAGGTGACCTAATTTTAGTTCGGCGTCGTAACTAACTTCAGTGGACAAATGCTCACCTTCAATGGCCACTGGCACGCTGGAGAAGTGTGCTCTTCACGGATGAATCGCGGTTTCAACTGTACTGGGCAGATGGCAGACAGCGTTTATGGTGTTGTGTGGGCGAGCGGTTTGCTGTTATGAACAGAGTGTCCCATGGTGGCGGTGGGGTTATGGTATGGGCAGGTATAAGCTATGGACAATGAACACAATTGCATTTTATTGATGGCAAATTGAATGCACAGAGATACCGTGATGAGATCCCGAGGCCCATTGTCGTGCCATTCATCCGTCGCCATCACCTCATGTTTCCGCATGATAATGCACGGCACCATGTTGCAAGGATCTGTACACAATTTCTGGAAGCTGAATATTTCCCGGTGTTTCCATGGCCTGCATACTCACCAGACATGTCACCCATTGAGCAGGTGTAGGATGCTCTGGATTGATGTGTACGACAGCGTGTTCCAGTTCCTGCCAATACAGCCATTGAAGAGGTGGACAACATTCCACAGGCCACAATTAACAGCCCGGTGAACTGCATGAGGCAAATGGTGGTCACACCAGATACTGACTTGTTTTCTGATCCATGCCCCTACTTTGTTTTTAAGGTACTGTATCTGTGACCCAAAGAGGCATATCTGTATTCCCAGTCGTGTGAAACCCATACATTAGAGCCTATTGAATTTATTTCAATTGACTGATTCCCTTATATGAACTGTAACTCAGTAAAATCTTTGAAATTGTTGCATTGTACATTTTTTCTATGTAGAATCCCTATTAATTCAATAGGATTTCTGTGTGCCTAGTCTTATAAGATTTGTAATTTTAAACCTGCAATATGTAACTTTTTGTGTGACCTGACCAAATTGACATAATGTATTATAGATCTGTCAATCTCATTGAAAGCAAATCTAAGAAGCGGTAAATATGTTCTGTGTGTGCTGTTTCTATTATTCCCGTTCTTAAGTTTTGTTTTTGCGTCTTTTACTTTTGTTTTTGTACACCAGCTTCAAACAGCTGAAAATACAATGTTTTTGGAAAATATATTTCACAGTAGTTTAGATGGTACAGTGATTCTCTATGCTATACTTACTTGTTTTGTCACACAAACTGAAACTATAATTTTAGCAACCAGGAAATGGCAGTGTTTTCTGCAGTGCATCTTTAACTTTTAAAGTTATGACCCTTTTATTGGGGCATAAACACAACCAGTCATGATGTTTTCATCTGATTATCAAACGATCACGTCAAAGGGCTCCTTTACTAGGCTACCTGCACACGTTCATCCACTCTCAACATATTACCAGCCTCCAAACAGTGGTGAATGGAAAGAGACAACTGTTATTCAAAACACCACAAAGTGTCATAACATTTGGCAGTTGTCATTAGGTTAGCATTTATGCATCCGCTGCTGTCCGTGCGCATCTCTGTGTTCGCCATTCATCTCTGCCTTGGCAAAAATGTCTGTTCTGGTCAAACCACATCGCATTTTGGAATGTAGGCAATACCAACCGTTCAAGTTCATTCACAAATTTTTCATGGTGTTATAGCCTACAGTTTTCTTGACATTTAGTTTTGTGATAGGCTCAAGTTTTACTGGTACAGCGTATCGAACCGTAGCACCTTTCACCCCTGCTTATGAGGGAAACTCATAACCAGATCATTGCCAGATCGGCACACCCCTTCGTAAAACATGTTCAACTTGAATGTACTACACATCGTTTGACATTGATAAATGGCAGAAAAGCAATTGTACATTTCCCTACATCTTATACGGTACAATTTGAAAGATAAAATTAAAACGTAGTAAATAGCAATATGTCATTAGTTGCCATGATCAGCATCGCAGATATTGAGATGAGTGAGATTCAAGACTTTTCTTTCACACAGCATCTGCGCATGTGGATAGGTTAGCTTCACGCTCTTACAGCATGGGAGTCACAGGAGAAGTTGATTATCGTGCTTTAACTTTAGCCTCCCGGGTGGCGCAGTGGTCTAGGGCACTGCATCGCAGTGCTAGCTGCGCCACCAGAGTCTCTGGGTTCGCGGCCCAGGCTCTTTCGCAGCCGGCCGCAACCGGGAGGTCCGTGGGGCGACGCACAATTGGCATAGCGTCGTCCGGGGTAGGGAGGGTTTGGCCGGTAGGGATATCCTTGTCTCAGTATGTAAAATGTAATAAAATGTATGCACTCTACTGTAAGTCGCTCTGGATAAGAGCGTCTGCTAAATGACTAAAATGTTAACGCTCTGTTGTGGAAATTGACCAACTATGCTGTTTACTTTTTGCATCTACGTCATATTGCGGAGTTTTAAATAAAATGTTCAAAGTGCAATGTTTCATGCATTTCACTTATTCCCACCTTTTATTTCAGCCGTGTCGTTCGGAAGTCCATTGCCAGAGTCCTGACAGTCGTCAACCAGACCCAGAAGGAGAACCTGAGGAAATTCTACAAGGTAGACCTTTTATTTAAAACTTTGTTGCTGGCTTCATGGATTTAAGTTATAGGATGTTAAAGTATAGAATCACAGTATCTATGCGTCATGATGGTACAGTATCCTGAGGTCACTAGCAATACTGAGCTCTAATTGTCTTCACGTATTTGGTGCATTAGATTCTTTTCACAAATCTTTATTTGGTGCATCAGCGTCACTGATTATTTTGCTGAATCATGATGTGGAGTTTTCGCTAGTTGAAATCCAGCCACATCTGCCCTAAGTAGGGCTGTTTGCGGTGACCGTATTACCGCCACACCGGCGGTCACGAGTCATGAAGGCAGTCAAATTCCACATGACCGTTTAGTCACAGTAATAAGGCTTCTCCAAGCTCTGATTCTGCTGATGGTCATTAGTAGCCTACCAAACTTGCTAACTGCATGGTACTCAGCACTCTACTGTCCCTCTAATCACTCTGACATCAATGCAAATGTGATCGAAAATCTAATCAAACACTTCATGGCAGCTCTTGTTGCGAAACATTTCTATAGGCTATGCAATTGCTTGAGAACAGAGTTTTGATGGCCTCCCATCAGCTTTTTATAGGTTAGGCCTAATATATTTATTTCCCAACTTTCCTAATATTAAACATATTATATTTACAACAGGAGTATAGCCTACCTGGCTGGCATGAAAATGAACCACGGGGAAAAGCATTCTCCATTCGCTATTTAAGTGCATAGATGACGTGTATTTTTTCCAGCTGCCCTGTTTCAATACAGGTGCATGATAATGGTCCATTCTAAATCAAATACATTTTCACACGTATATGTAAAGACAAGATTAAATCAAGAATAGTTTGATGGGTGACAATATTAGCCTATCACTTGTGAATTATATATTATCACTTTTGGTGACTTTTTCTAATCACACCTCAGGCCTATATGTTTTGATAAGGTTTGTATTACAACTAAAGTGGCCAAATAACTTCTTAAAATTAAGCACGTCCGCTTTACAATGCGTGTAGCGCCTACCTGGCATACATAAGCAGCGGGTGAGTTTCAAGTTTGGGGAAGATCATTTTCACCATTTAAAATGCACCTTTATAATAAAAGCATTGTATGCATAATCGCATTTGCGGTCACTTTTGATAATGGTGTTTTTCCACTAATGGAACATTTGCGCTTATAGCCTACTACGATGTGTGCATTGCTGCTTTTTATAATGTGAATAAATAAACTATTAGGCTATCAACATTTAAAGCTAAACGTTCTGATCTGTTGCGTCAGCCACATTGCATAAAAACGTTTTTTTGATGCTAGTGGTTGTATTCATTTGGTAGCTATCGCATCCCACAATTGTCCCAGACTATATTTGGGATATTTATTTCTCGCACAGAATAGAATAGGTCAACTTTTGTACTATGGGGATAGTAGATTGACATAGGCGAGTGCTTTTGGTGTTCATTAGGCCTACCCATCTTGTTGGCTGTAAATTTGGACAGTTCTTCCAATATCTTCAATATGCACCTCGGAATTGCGTAAGGACACGTGCAGTTGCGTCCCCGACGTGTCGGTCTTCACTTGTAGCCTTTGAGAAAGACCCGATCATGTGATGGAGAGCCATGTGAGTGCGAGGTGATGGGCACAACGCAGCACCCCGGGGAGAAGGGCTTCAACGGCCACTGGTCGCAAAAGGCATGGATTTTTTTTTTTGGGTGCATTACGGCCACACTAAGGGGATGCCGCCATGAAATTCTAGGCATTATGAAGTGCTTGTCAAATTGTAAATGAGAGACTGATGTAGTGTGTACAGCTTGCGCAAAAAACAAAGCAGAGCTCATGCCTTTCAAGTGAGTTTTCAAATCATCATTAGTTGCATCAAGCAGCCTTACAATGGATTAAAAATCAAAACATATAGTCCAACGTTTGTAGAACAAATCAAGAACACTATTTTAAGCATATGGGAGTACCCATTTCTTTGTTAACCGCTCAACAGAATAGCCGGATGTGCGCTCTCCCTCAAAGCGTTTGGAGAAAATATTATTTATATTTTATTCAGCTTTGTCTATTTGTGTTCTTGATACTATAAAATAATACCACGGAATTCAAAGCAAATCTTGTCTGCTAAATTAACTAATGTAACCCACAGCCAATTGGCATAGCCAGATCAGGACCTAATATAAGGACTACCGAGAATGCTATTCTGTTCTTCTGAAATGGACTACATTTTATTCATATCATGCTTCTTTAGACCTGTCTAAAATAAACATTTAGATTTATTGTAAAGGTGTAGGCTATATTAAATGGATTTATTAAACTTTTTAAATGTTGATGTTCCAAAGGTATACATCAGTGGCTTTTAGGCTATGTGTGTTTTGTTAGTTAACGGTCAATTACTGTGAGACCGACAGTTATTTTCTTGACAATCATTGGCTGATGAAATTTCGTGACCGCCACATCCCTAGCCCCAAGAAGTAAATGTAGTTGGCTAGCTAGCGTTGGATTTGGTTATGGGTTCCAAGACTAGGGGGTCATTTGCAGAATGGCACATACAGCCTGGATCAAGGACTGCGTTGCTGAATCTCAAACCAGCCCCTCGCCCCTGCCAGCTCACTCGGAGGGTACTCCGTTGTCACATGTTGCTGACGAGACTTTAATTGATCCCCTCGGCACTTGAACTCATCAACTTCAGGACATTCGGGACGTTGCATGTGGCATATAATTATACACACCTCTCCATTATTTTTTTTAATTGTTGTGTGTGTTGGGAAGATGTTGTTCTGAAGCTGTTAAACTGGCTATTGGAGGGTCTTATTAGCCCCTACACCTTGAATCATTTTCACTCCCTCAGCTTTTGTACACTTGTGCATATGGCGGAAGAGCATGTGAATGTGCAGAGGGGAAGGGACTGTTGAGATTTATTAGCTTTGAACTAGTAGTTAGCAGATTTGAAGAGCTGGATATGATTTGGTGAACTGATTCCAAAATCAGCTGTTGTGGATCCTTGTGTTCTGACATAAAGCGTAATATTTCTCGAAAATCTTGAATAACAGTAGTTGAGCTTGCTTTCTGGAATGCCCCCATTCTGTATATATATTTTTTTCTTCACTTTCTTTCACACATAGTCAAATGTATATGTAGTTACCTGTAAATAATTCTTCCACCTGTAAATAAATATTTCTGGCCTTACATTTTGGAACACATGTCATGGTCAGTTGTACCTGTACCAAAAAAAGACTTGAATCCCTGAAATCATGGAAATTGGAATAGTGATTTGAATGAAATTGGAATCTTTACACTTTTTTGCTTCTTTTGCAGGGTAAGAAGTACAAGCCCCTGGATCTGAGGCCAAGGAAGACCCGTGCCATCCGCAGGCGGCTGAACAAACATGAGGAGAGTCTGATGACCAAAAAGATGCAGAGGAAATCACGCTTGTACACTATTCGCAAGTTCGCTGTCAAGGCTTGAGTCTGTACCTTTTTTGTATTGAAAATAAATTACCTTTCCCAGGAAAAAATATAATGTTGTCTTGTAAGTGTTTGAATTAAATCTATCAGAATCCCAAGGGAACAGCATTTTTTAACAGTAATTGTCTTTTTTTAACAATTGGAAAAAATGTACACCGTTTAAGATGTGACAAACAAAATAACAAGGGACACGACATGGGGAAAATTATCAAATAAAATGCTGTGACCTCATTCCCTCCCCTGTGACATGTGCGCTCTCCATTCTTCATCATTGATCTTAAGCTATGATGGATTGGTGTATAAAAGTTGACTATGATCTTACCCAGAAACTTTTTGTCACTACTAAGTTAGGCTTTGCATGGTCAATCAAGACTAAATGCCTGTCTTCCGTCTATGAGCCATACAGCATTTACTGCGATAAGGCCTCTGCAAAAGTCAAGGCATTTATACTTCTTGCCTTTGCATTGCAGAGCTGTTGTCAAGGATGTGAGTTTGTGTTTATACTGGACCTCCCGCCTCCACCTACCGTCAACCAATCATGTCAATGCAGAGCTATCTGGAGCCTTCCGCAATGTTACAATATTTGGGCAGCGCACAACGATGCAGTACGGAGTTCAATTTTGCCTCTGCCAGCTTCTGGAGGCTCCGCAATTGCCTCACATCCTCCAAATGGGCTTTTAGGTTAAATATTTCCCATATAGAGTTTAGGTAGGAGCAGGTCCTGACCTTTGGTTTCGCTGAGTCGTCACCAGATGGTGCTCTAGGTTCTCGTGTAATGGACACTTCAATTAAACTATATGCCATGAAGTCAATCATGAATAGGCTTTTAATCTATTTTGGCAAACTAAATTTATTCTTTACTAAATCAACCAAAACCAGTGTTATTTATTGATGTGAATTTTGATTAATTAGCATGTTTTTGTTTTGCCGCAAAAAAACTGTCGTAGACAGTGTTCTCAGTCTCTCCAGGCCAGAGTAGACCACCCTGTGTTTAAATTTTTTTGGGGGGGGAAACGTGTAGGTATGTAATAAATTACAGAGACATCTAAAATGTACAACACTTAACAGGGCTCTTTGCATTGGTTGGAGCGCTTGTCAATCATATTGCCCATTGTCTCGTTGGTGCGACGGATAGTAGAACTCGAGCTGGTTGTAAGCGCGAGAAAGCAGTTGTGGCAGCAGAACCAGTGATGGGTGCACTGATCTCAAGTGCTGTTTAGTTGGAATTGTTCAAACTTTACGTGGGGAGTTGAAAGAACATGAAGTGTGAACTTGGAACTATGTTAAGGTCAACGATACTGGAATTACTTTTGTTTTCATTGACAGCTGGGTTATATCGCGCTGCACCGCGCGCCTCCAACAACAATGAACTGTCTGTATCAAAGCAACCTGCCATGTCCGAAATCACACTCGGGCAGCTCGGCACTACCATGCCAAACTATTTACCCGAGGACAATGTGAGGTTGTCCACGATTTCAGCGCTCTCCCCAGTTTCTACCGCGACCACATCGGCAAACAGGATTACAGGTAACACCACTAAATCTATCCAAACAAACAAGTTGACCCGAACAGCAAAGACCACCATAAGTGAGTCCATATCGAAGGAGACAATTTCTACATCGAGGACTTCCGAAACAAAGACGCATTCTTCGCCCACCTCTCAGCTTCTACCTGTCCCCACCACTGACACGCAACAAAGTAAGTCTCTGCTGTACCCATTTTTGGAAATTGAAATGCAGTAGGATGTTGACCTTTATTTTGAAACAGGATTCTTTTCATGTCCAAACACCGCGTACCATGAAATAAAAAATATTTATTTGAAAATGAAACAAAGCACTGTCACTGCCATTTGTCTCAAGACACATGACCCTTTTCCAGTTACACGACAAGTCAGAAAAGGCGATGGGAAATGTAACTTAAGTGCCTAATTGTCCATTTATCCACTCTAGCCTACTTAGTGTTTTGTTTATGCATAACGTTACATGTGTATAGCTGTAATGCATTATAGATGATGTCTGTACCATGTTTCAACTCAATTTGAGTGGTCCTCAATGGGTACATTTTTTAATCGGTATTTTGTATCATTGTGGAGGGACAATTAAATAACATTTTCTAACTCTACATCCAGTTTGTTCATTGTTTCAACTAGCCCAGTGTGACTACTGACTGACTGACGTCCACTGTAATAGGGTCATTCATTGTAGCATCAACCAATGACTGTATATATGTGTGTGTATATGTATACACGCACACATATGACGCCATCAACAGATATTTTGCATTAATTGTGTGGTAGACAGTTTTGCTGTTTCATGGAAACTCATTGAATGTCCATCAGGTAGTTGTCAGGGTTTTGTCCCAGCCCTGATCTAACACATTCCACTAATCTTCTGTACGCATCAGGGTCTTGAGTTACAGGTTTTGGGAAAAGAAAACTGAGCAAAACTACTATTGAATCGGGTTAATTGTAATATGAATCCAATATAATTTTTATTGTGAATGTCATTCACTCTCTACAGGTACAGTTGAAGTCAGAGGTATACTTACACTTAGGTTGGAGTCATTAAAACTTGTTTTTCAACCACTCCACAAATTTCTTGTTACCAAACTATAGTTTTGGCAAGTCGGTTAGGACATCTACTTTGTGCATGGCACAAATCATTTTTCAAACAATTGTTTACAGACAGATTATTTCACTTATAATTCACTGTATCACAATTCCAGTGGGTCAGAAGTTTACATACACTAAGTTGACTGTGCCTTTAAACATCTTGGAAAGTTCCAGAAAATGATGTAATGGCTTTAGAAGCATCTGATAGGCCAATTGACATAATTTGAGTCAATTGGAGGTGTACCTGTGGATGTATTTCAAGGCCTACCTTCAAACTCAGTGCCTCTTTGCTTGATATCATGGAAAATCCAAAGAAATCGCCAAGAGCTCAGAAAAAAAATTGTGGACCTCCACAAGTCTGGTTCATCCTTGGGAGCAATATCTAAACACCTGAAGGTACCACGTTCATCTGTACAAACAGTAGTACGCAAGTATAAACACCATGGGACCACGCAGCATTCATACCGCTCAGGAAGGAGACGCGTTCTGTCTCCTAGAGATGAACGTACTTTGGTGTGAAAAGTGCAAATCAATCCCAGAACAACAGCAAAGGACCTTGTGAAGATTCTGGAGGAAATAGGTACAAAAGTATCTATATCCACAGTAAAACAACTCCTTTATCGACATAACCTGAAAGGCCGCTCAGCAAGGAAGAAGCCACTGCTCCAAAACCGCCATAAAAAAAGCCAGACTACGATTTGCAACTGCACATGGGGACAAAGATCGTACTTTTTGGAGAAATGTCCTCTTGTTTGATGAAACAAAAATAGAACTGTTTGGCCATAATGACCATCGTTCTGTTTGGAGAAAAAAGGGGATGCTTGCAAGCTGAAGAACACCATCCCAACGTGAAGCACACGGGTGGCAGCATCATGTTGTGGGGGTGCTTTGCTGCAGGAGGGACTGGTGCACTTCACAAAATAGATGGCATCATGAGGCTGGAAAATTATGTGGATATATTGAAGCAACATCTCAAGACATCAGTCAGGAAGATAAAGCTTGGTCGCAAATGGGTCTTCCAAATGGACAATGACCCCAAGCATACTTCCAAAGTTGTGGCAAAATGGTTAAGGACAACAAAGTCAAGGTATTGGAGTGGCCATCACATGGCAGAACTGAAAAGCGTGTGCGACCAAGGAGGCCTACAAACCTGACTCAGTTACACCAGCTCTGTCAGGAGGAATGGGCCAAAATTCACCCAACTTATTGTGGGAACCTTGTGGAAGGCTAGCCAAAATGTTTGACCCAAGTTAAATAATTTAAAGGCAATGCTACCAAATACTAATTGAGTGTATGTAAACGTCTGACCCACTGGGAATGTGATGAAAGAAATAAAAGCTGAAATAAATCATTCTCTCTACTATTATTCTGACATTTCACATTCTTAAAATAAAGTGGTGATCCTAACTGACATAAAATTGCTTTTTTACTAGGATTAAATGTCAGGAATTGTGAAAAACTGAGTTGAAATGTATTCGGCTAAGATGTATGTAAACTTCCGCCTTCAACTGTATATGTATCCTGTCTGGAGGGTTTTGGCCTAAAGATGTGTCAGATGTTTCTGGCTACCTTTGTTTTTGTGTAGTTTTGTGTCAATAAAGTAACATTGGGAGGAAGTCATCAATGATTGAAAATGGATATCATTGCAGGTCTGTAGGAGTGACATGAACTAATACGCCTGTGATCTTCATGTGTGGAGTGAGATTGCAAGTCCCAGCGTGGGTGACATTGCACGTGCCCTGCTTCACATTCAGAGATCCCTATCCTTTCTTCCCATGCTTCAGCACAGCTCAGGGCATCTGAAAGGGGCCTGTTTCTCTGCACCTGGTTGGATAGCATCCCCAATGCTCCCCATAGACCCTGCCAAGCCCTGATGGAACATTGTGGCTTGGCACTGATTTATTTTGTGCTAATGGGTTTGTGATGGCAAGGATTGCAAACTCCTAGACCCAGGAGATGTTTGTCACAGCGCTGCCTGTCAGCCCATGTTGCCCCTCTGTGGTCTCCACCTAGTTCAGAAATATTGAATCAGTTTTGTCTGATTGTCTGGTCTTTTAACTCGTCTCACTGTCAAATTCTGCTTATTATTTTGTAATACATGTTTCCATCTTGACCATTTTCTCTTTCAAATGTCTACTGAGAGAACAGCGATGCCTTGAGAGGGTGAGGTTAGAAGCAGTGTGAGTTCTTCTAGTTCTAGGCATAATATTTGATGATTGCATTAAATAATCGTGGAAGCTAATATTAGAGTAACTCTCATGACAAGTTTTACTGTGCTTTATTGGTTGTGGGAGGAGTGGATTTCATTTGGCGAAAAAGAGTACTCCCGCGAACACAGTATTACCTCCACATGTTGTTTATTGTGTCTACGTTTCATTCAAGATGTGGTTGGAGTTGCTTTTGTGTTACAGTAGATGGACTACCACTGCAGCTACGGGTGGATTAATTTTCCCTGGTTTTTGATTTGTTCCCTGTCCCATGCACAGGGACCCAATAGGCAGTAACTAGAGGGCTATTGTAATGGGGCTGTATTTGATCGATAGCCAAGCCTTCAGGGTGTCCTGTCCAGATGAAAAGCATCTGACCTTGTCGCTGTTATCACACCACATATATGCCACATTCAGTTGTACGGGGTAGATGGAGGCTACAGAGAGGCAGTGCCAATGGTCACCATAACAACAAAAACAAGAATCCCACACAGCTTCTAATTGGCTCATTCATCCCCCTTCTTATTCTCCAGGTTGTTGCTGTAAATGAGAATGTGTTCTGTCAACCTGGTAAAATAAGAGTTAAATAAAAATAAACACGGTGCCATTGCGGAATCTGCCGTGATGTTGCAGTAAGATGAAGTTTCCCCTCGCTCTACCTAGACGTTGGGAAGCCATTCGATGTGCCTTACTTGAAAAGGCTCCATGGTAGTCGCTGACCCTGACCACCCGTTACACTAGCATTGAGGGCTTGGTCAAACTTCCCTCGACCTGCAGCCAGGCTGTAGAGTAGACCCTTGGACATCCCTCTTGCCATAAACATACTGAACTGCTGAGAGAAACCCATTTGTCTACTGTGCCTGTCTTCTTGTCCACCATTATGTTTATCTGGCCTTTTCAGTTTATGAACGCTGTATATTCTGTTTGACATTATGTGCTTGGTTTGTTTAAGCTACTGTGAGAAGAATGATCTCCTTTAGGATATTAATCTACTGTATTTTACTCGTAAACAAGCAGTGTGGTGACAGAAACAAAAGTGTGTCTTCTTAGGGTCAGAAATTGTGCTGAACCAGAGGATTTGTTCTCTCGGAGAAGAATGCAATCCAATTTTGTGACGCTGTGGATCCGTGGGAATATGTAATGGGTCTACAGGCTGTAAAATTTGCTGAGAGCGTCCAGTTGGCCAGGGATGACCTCAGCAGAGGTCTGCGTGTAAGACAGCAGCGTTGCTCTTCAAGCATCTCCTGGCAGCCCCTCTGGCAGGTCCCCCTTAATGAGCTTCGCAGGTCAGGAGAAAGAGTAGTGCGCCGTCCAAGCTCCCCAGTTGGAAAGTTGGTGGACACAGCAGCAGTGTCTTGTACAGCACAAGACTGTTTTGCTTCTCTGATACATTTTTTTCTGTGTGGGGCTGTGGGTGTCTGCAGTATACAGTCTCCCTTGTTCTCCCTGATATGTATGTGCTGAGTGCCTGTGGGCTTTGTGTATCTTCATGTCTACTGTGAAAAGTGATAACAGAAGTTCCATTCTTGCATAATGTCAACGATTTAATCCATATTCTCAACATATTTTTGACTTGCGCGCTTAAAAGTTCAAGAGCTCGAGATGCAAGACAAATTCCCGAATACAGTAAGAACAATAGTGACCTACACCACACTGAGCTGGATTGGAGATTCTCTGCTCTGTCTGTAAGGGTCATGTGATGTAAGCTGTGAGGGGGGATCACGAAAGTGTCGGGCAATGCAAGGTGACAGTGGCACAGCAAACTCCGGGGGTCAGCGGCTCTGCTGCCAGGAGCAGGGACATGTCTCTCACTCTCTGACTGCTCAGGCTGGTTGCGTAACTCCTGTCAAATTCTATTGGAATGTAGAACCACTGGTCAAAGAGTACTTTGCACAACAAAGCCCATGTTTCTTTTGATCAGGGGGCACAAGGGAACACTTTGAGAGGAACCAGGCTTTGGAGTGTGGGAGGCACAGTTAGTTCTGACCTCTTTCTCCTTTGTCCTATTCATGCAGTCACTCTCTTACGTAACACTGGGAAGCCACCAGGCCTCGTCATGAACGTTCCCAGGCCACCACCTGAACTGCCAGCCTACTGCTTCAGTGACCGCTGTGCTGTCCCTGGATGTACTAATGTACATACCATGCTCTATCTAAAGATCACTGCTGAATGGGGAACTTGATATGTTTTCATGTAAAAATTGGTGGTAGTGTCCACATCCTCCAATGCCAGAGCCTCAAGCACATTGGACATTGTACTTTCACCCTAACCAGACCTTGTTATGACATGCATATGTGAATTAGGCCCACAGAATTATACCTATGGAGGAGCAGCTTCTATGGAGGAACCTAGAATGTCTTTGAACTTCAGTGTTGGCTTAGCTAACGTTGGACCAGAGCTAGCAAACGTTGGACCAGAGCTAGCAAACGTTGGACCAGAGCTAGCAAACGTTGGACCAGAGCTAGCAAACGTTGGACCAGAGCTAGCAAACGTTGGACCAGAGCTAGCAAACGTTGGACCAGAGCTAGCAAACGTTGGACCAGAGCTAGCAAACGTTGGACCAGAGCTAGCAAACGTTGGACCAGAGCTAGCAAACGTTGGACCAGAGCTAGCCCTTGACCATGACTCTCAGTTCCATTACATTATACTTAATGCTGCCTAGAGTTTTCCAGAGCTAGACCAGATCTAGCTAACAAGCTTGTGTCCACAGTGGCATCAGAATTAAAATAAAAAACACGTATTTTTGTAGTTAAATACAATGTGAAACGTGTTAACTATAGTATCCTTAACTAGCATTGAAAAAGTGAATCTTTTCTAATTAAAAATCTCTCCCTAATTTCTTAATCATGTTTGTAACGTCAGTAGCTACTGCAGACTATGTGTCACGTTCCTGACCTATTTCTGTTAGTTTATGTGTGTTAGTTGGTCAGGACGTGAGGTTGGGTGGGCATTCTATGTTTTCTGTTTCTGTGTTGGTTTTTGGGTTGCCTGGTATGGCTCTTAATTAGAGGCAGGTGTTTGGCGTTCCTCTAATTAAGAGTCATATTTAGGTAGGCGTTGTCACAGTGTTCGTTGTGGGTGATTGTCTTCCGTGTCTGTGTCTGTACACCACGCGGGACTGTTTACGGTTTGTTCGGTTTGTGTAGCCTATGTTCCTATTCGTGCGTTTTCTTGTTTTATGTAAGTACGTCGTCTAGGTCTGTCTACACCGTTTGTTGTTTTTGTTAGTTTAATCAAGTTTCGTGTTTCGTTAATAAAATATGTCTGTTCTCTACGCTGCGCCTTGGTTCCCTCAATACTCCTCCTCTTCCGAAGATGAAGAGGAGGAGGACTGCCGTTACACTATGCTTGGGAAGGAAGGGCAGACACTGGAATATGTTTCTGGCTGACAAATGAGGGCTTTGCATAGGTGCTTTGTGGGGTTTGAAAAAAAGGCCTGGAATGTAAAAGAACGTTATTAACTGGTTCCTTTACTTTTAAAATAACTGTTATGTTCCGGAACAGTATAGATCACTTCTGTTCTGCTTCTGTTCCTCAATTTTTATTTTACGGTTTTCAGTTATGTTCCCTGAAACGGTTCAAACCCCTGCTTTGGAGGTCTTTATAAGTCCCTCCCTGTTGTGGCTGTTTGGAGAGTGAAAGAGCCTTGTGTTCAACATTATATAATGATAATCACACCCTGCTACAAAGAGCAGGATACCCCTTTCACATTTTGTATAGAACTCCAAACCCATCCTTTATCATTGTCCTCCTGATAAAGCCATGCCGTTGACATGAGGAGAAAGTGCTTATGTACAGTCAGTCAAGGGTCCTGTATCTACCACCATCGGGACGATTGAGCAGTCCGAGGCAATGAGGGAAAAAGGTGCACACTGGTAGATTTTCACATTGTGTAATCTTCTCTGTGGCAACAAGGTCACCTCTGATAGAGGCTCCTGTTTCCCCAGCTGAACGGTGCTGTTAGCTGGTGCTAGATATCTGCCTGATGCATCTCTATTTTTCTCACTGCGTCGCCGGGCCATGTTCGCTGCTGACTAACGTAATTGTATAACAATTGCAGAATAACTGCCATCCCAATCACTGCAGTCCATGACGTCCTTTGTTAGTGTCTTGCTATTCGTTCAGTTGATTATGTAATAATGAATGCAGCTAACCATTCATCATGTCGACAGAGAGGGAGAAGCAAAAGATGACTGTTTTTGAATGCCTTTGATGTGTAGAAAGCAGCAAGTTGTCGTCCATAAAGTACTTTCAATGTGTTCCATTTAAGAACTGTTTTCATAGAAAATCAGAATTTGAAAAATCTATTGTTTTAATCCAATTTAAAAGGGATTGGTACTTTTGTAAGCCTGTTGGTGTGATGACAGTGGGTTCAAGTAACGTGTCACCGATATGTCCACTTGTGATGTGCAAATATGATGCCTGTGGTCACTTTCAGTTAGCAGTTTTTTAATGGACTTATCCACATGCCATGGTCACTCCACTCATTCCACCTGGATTTAATCTGGATCACTTCATACACAATTTTCACGCTGAGTCACTCACTATATTACATTCATAATGATAGTAGAACGACGCACTTGCAGACAACGGTAGCACGCAGTGTGCTCACAAAGACATCGAGGATGAAAGAGTTGAATAGAGATTGCAGCACAAACGCAACATTTTACCCATATACCTTGTAACACAATGGGTAATAGACCTATAGTCCCCAGGACACAAGTGTCTCCCAGGAGTGTTTTTCTTCCCTCACTGAGCAGTTATTCTCTCCTTTCCCTTTACTGCAGTGTTAAATATATACTAGGGCTATCCTCTCACCAAAGTACCTTCCTCCAGGACATCGTTTGTTTGTGTTCTCTGAAGTTGCTATTTTCCCCACTGAGTCTAAAGAAAGGCAAAGCCTCTGGAAACTTCCAGGCTTCCATGACATTTTGTTTTATACAGAAAGTAATTGGCTAGAGTGAGGGGGAGAATAAGTCTCAAAGCTCGCTACCAAATTGCCTCTGATCTTCTCTGTCCAGGCATCTGCAAGTCAGTCTTGTTAAGCATCACGCGGATCCCATGGCTAATGAAATATGCTCTTGTCTTCTGCGGAGTGGGTGAAAAATGATATCTGCTCGACACAACCCAGCACATCAAGGTCATCCGGCTCTAGTGCAGAGATAATGATCAACCAGGCTCTTCTGAGGGAGATCTTTGTAATACAGGCCTTTTTAAATATTTAAACAGGCTGTTAATGAGATGAACCTCAATTTGATATGTATCTTGGCAGAGATTTACCTTGGCTTCTCAATTAGGATTCTTCATAAGAGATACTGGGAATTAGCTGATTTAGGATATTGAAAGTTTTTGCATAGTTTCTTTGTACAATATGTGACACATGACACACAGCCTACATGTGATGTGACAATTTTTACAAATTATCCCTGCTGGGATTGAACCCACGACCTTTGCGTTGTTGGCACCACGCTCTTACCAACTGAGCCACTTCAGCAGTGTCTTAAAAGCTGTTGGTCGGTTGAGGGCAGAATATGAATGTATCACAAACACTAGAGCACCTTTATGTGATATCAACAGTAACCTCATCTGAATAACCCACTACCTGTTCTGTCCCCAGCTGAGTTCCTGTGTAACTGTAGCAGCGAGGGATCTCTGGATCTAGACCGCTGCGACCGCAGCACAGGGCAGTGTGTCTGCCTGTTGGGCTACATGGGACTGCGGTGTGCTGACTGCCAGGAGGCCCACTTCAACAATGGCACCACCGGCTGCATCCCCTGTAGCTGCGACTCCTACGGTGCTCTCGGACCCCTCTGCGACAGGTGAGACTTTTCATTAATGTGTGCGTTATCAGTGTTTACCAGGTATTCCAGACAAAAGGCAAAATATATTCCATAGCAGTGTCTTCATGGTTTACAAATTATTGCCAATGTAGGGGAGGTATCTATGGGTAAGACGTTAGGTAAGCGTGTGAAAGTTCCCCGGTTGGACCAGACCAGCAGTCTGGTCTCATGTGGCAACGCTTTAGAAGTTTTTACAGGTATGATAACTAAAAGGTGCGTCATCTGACATCACATTGTCTGCAGTACTATTGTCTTTCGTGTGCTCCTGCTCTACCTGTTAGACTGGTGACTCACTCACCTGAACCCAGGGTTGTGTTCTTTAGGGCACACATCTGAAAACGTTTTTGCATCGGAAAACGGATTTGAGTGTTTATTGGACGTGTCCAGGTAGTCCCTCCCTGTTTCAGTCTGTTTTCTTTAATTTGGTGCTTTATGAACTCCAAGGAAGAGGTGTCAACCCCAAGACATTCCCTGGTAAAATAGAGGTTAAATAAGCGCAATGATGTCACTGCAAAGTCACAACAAGGCAGGGAGTTCTGTCTCTGTCTATTCACTTGTGTGAGAAAATACTCCCTCGAATGTCCAAAGTTGTCTGTGCCTTAGAGTGCAGTAATTGTGTCCCCCCGGGGCTATTGACCTCTGCTTGGTTTCAACTGTCATTTTTCACGTGAAAGGCAGAAGACGCTGTGTAATTTTCATAATAAATCTAATTTCTCTGTAAGTCTTACACAATGGTTGGTATTTTGGGAGTTTCAGTTTGACTTCCCTGGCTCCTATAGAAAGTTTTGTTTAAAGTCTATGCTTGTAGGGGTTGTTGTTTATCCGATTGGTATTGACACTGGGGAAACTGTGTACAGCGTAACTACTGAGTACTCTGAAGCTGTAATTAGAGCGTAACACAACCCACCATTCTAGTGGGGCTGTGAAGAGAAGATGAATGAATGGTGTTCCAGTTCCATTCACTGCTTATAGAATCTCTGGCTACCGCACAATTCCTAACATTCATTTAATCACATCCCTTTAGTATAGTATTATCCCTGGGATCACTATTACAATCATAACCAATTCCACCAAGTTTCCTGAGTCTTTATACCCTCCTAAAAACATGTATTTTTGTGGTGTGTGTGTCAGGTTGGGGTAACATACGCATGTACTGTATGTAGGAATGGTAAGTGTGTATTTCGGAGGGAGTGCATGCAATAGATATGTGCATTCCATACATTGATACTATAGCATAATATCAGATGGTGTTCATGACCATACACTCTTTCAATGTTTTTGTTTATCTCTTTAGAGTAGCTGTTTCATACGTCTTCAGTTCTTGTCCCTTACTACCCCCATTGCTGATGGACTGTGTATGATGCATTGTGTGTCATGTGACACTTCTCTCCCAGGTTAATGTAGCATGAAATGAAGATCTGGTTAATGTAGACATGAAAGACTTAAGCAATAAGGTGCGAGGAGATGTGGTATATGGCCAATATACCACGTCTAAGGGCTGTTCTTAGGCATAGCCCTTAGACGTGTTATATTGGCCATATACCACAAACCCCAGAGGTGCCTTAATGCTATTATAAACTGGTTCGTAACGTAATTTAGAGCAGTAAAAATAAATGTTTTGTCATACCCGTGGTATACGGTCTGATATACTACGGCTGTCAGCCAATCAGCATTTCAGGGCTCGAACAACACAGTTTATAATAAAGCTTGAATCCCTGGTCTATGACTTACTGACAGGCATCTTTACGGATCTATCAGTAAAATAGTGCAATATCGAGTTTGTTTGGAAAGAGTGGCCATCAGCGGCAGACATCAATCCCCCTGCTGTGTTTTCAGTGACCTTCTCTCGCTGTTATATTTATAAATGCCAGCGCATCTGTCAGCGTTTTTGCGCTGCCTATTTTGTCTCTCTGGATTGTGGACAGATTGTGAGTTCATCTCCTGAGGATGTTCTAGGATTCCTGCCCAAATGCAACCGCAGGATCAAAAAATCCCTCAGTGCAGGTGAAATACACACAGTAGCATATCCTTTTCCCTGCCCAAGCAATCTCAGGTTCTATCTCAAGGCCTGTGAAGAATAGGTTGTCACTTTCGGAAGATGCCACTGTAGTCATGATTGGAAAAATCAATAATGGCAGGAAAGTTCAGGATTCAGTCATTCCCCGCCAAAGAAAACAGCAAGTCCCTGTGTAGCAACAGCAACTCAGAAGTAAACCGTTTTCATAACCTTGCTGTTGTGCCAAAGTGAAAAGAAAAATGCTCAGCTTTCCTCAGCGGTGGACAAAGTTGGGAAACTGTTGAAATTGGTACTCTGCTACATTCCTGGCTGACCCGCCTGCACGGTAAAGGAATGTCGATGAGACCAGAGAGTGGCTGAGCTGCACAGAACCTCACTATACCACAGAACCTCACTATACCACAGAACCTCACTATACCACAGAGTGGAACAGTGACTGGCAACAAATTGACAGACAAAGTGGGAAGGCAGTCAGCAGCATGTTATATAAGTACAGTGCAAGTCAAGATCCCAAAAGTCAAGGCTCAGCCTTTGTGACACGGAGAATGGAAAAATATGTAGACAAAGTTCAAACATGAGCCTGCATCGTATTGTATCTGTATCCATCAATCAGCTGCCCCATAACACTATCGCTATGCCCCCAGCGAGCGACTGTGTTCACTCCAGTACTACTGTACTCTTGGGACCTTTCGATGTCGACCACCCCATACCCTGTCTCGGTTTCCCAGGGGATCCCTCCCTGACACACTCGTATTCTCTGTTGCTTTTGTCTATTGGCTTTTTAACATATTTTTGTTGTACTAGGTAAACTGGAGAAGAGTGTCTGCAAAAATTACTATAGTGTTTATGAGGAAGTATTCCTGCTGTCCTGAAATGGTTCCTCTTTACAGTTCTGGCTTTTTTCACTGCAACTGAGAACTTCTCCATCCAGCCCCAAGATGGGGGCAAGATGGAACCATCTCTAGGGACTTCAGATTGGCCAACAACCATAGGGCCCTATAAAATCCTTTTAAATTTCTTCCCAAATTCCATTTTCTCCGTTTTATTATTTCCAGGTTTGTTTCCCTTTTTTTTTTTTTTATGTATATATTTTTTGCTCTCTAAATCATGCTTTTTAAAGTTGAACATCCAATTTAATTGTTTTTCTAAGTCCACAACAATGCTTAAACCACATCTGGCGACCACTTTTGGAAAAATATTTAGAATTTGGGGTCTTGTTACCCTTTAATTCCAGTCTGCACCGAAAAAGAGGCTGTTGGTTAGTGGTGTTTTTGTAGTGCACATATGATGGTAGAGTTAGCAAAACAAATATCCATTGGATTGATAATCATGATATCCTTCTGCCAGGTAAGGCTACTTTATAGTTATCATTTTAATTGAGAAGGTTTTTTGGAAAGCCTTTCCATCTACCAGAAGATTTTTCATTAGCATCATCACTAACGGCTACACGAACTGGTAGCTGCTCCGTGCACCACACATACAGGTGGAATTCTCATTGGCTCTTCAGTAAGTTACAGGAAATACGAATCACTGATGTGTTCTGTTCATGTCTTATGATAAACCTGGGCAAACTATTTCATTTTCAATATATTTAGTTGATTCCCTATTAAGTTCGATACGTTTTTAAAATATTGCTGAATTCCGTCCACATTCTCCGTATCTCGGATATTTCTGTTTTTCAACCAGGCAATAGGGTAGTAGGGATGAAAAAGTGCTGTGGCATCTGTCTGGATACTGTGTACTGTCTGCAACCCTTCCTCTATCTATCTGCAGTGGGAAAAGTGGGGCTTGGAAGCTGATGTACTGAGCTCATTGACATGGAATGGGTATGACCTTGGTTTGACAGAGCCAATAGAAATGGAAGACCTGAAACCCGGGACAACTGCTGCAACATTCATAAAGACTAATCAACCTACAGTTGAAGTCGGAAGTTTTCATACACTTAGGTTGGAGTCATTAAAACTTGTTTTTCAACCACTCCACAAATTTCTTGTTAACAAACTATAGTTTTGGAAAGTTGGTTAGGACATCTACTTTGTGCATGACACAAGTAATTGTTCCAACAGTTGTTTACAGACAGATTACTTCACTTATAATTCACTGTATCACAATTCCAGTGGGTCAGAAGTTTACATCCACTAAGTTGACTGTGCCTTTAAACAGCTTGGAAATTCCAGAAAATTATGTCATGGCTTTAGAAGCTTCTGATAGGATAATTGACATCATTTGTGTCAATTGGAGGTGTACCTATGGATGTATTTCAAGGCCTACCTTCCACCTCTTTGCTTGACATCATGGGAAAATCAAAAGAAATCAGCCAAGACCTCAGAAAAAAATTGTAGACCTCCACAAGACCTCTCAAGGTTCATCCTTGAGAGCAATTTCCAAATGCCTGAAGGTACCACGTTCATCTGTACAAACGATAGTACGCAAGTACAAACACCATGTGACCACGCAGACGTCATACCGCTCAGGAAGAAGATGCATTCTGTCTCCTAGAGATGAACGTACTTTGGTGCGAAAAGTGCAAATTAATCCCAGAAAAACAGCAAAGGATCTCGTGAAGATGCTGGAGGAAACAGGTACAAACATATCTATATCCACAGTAAAACAAGTCCTATATCGACATAACCTGAAAGGCCGCTCAGCAAGGAAGAAGCCACTGCTCCAAAACTGCCATAAAAAAAAAAGCCAGACTACAGTTTTCAACTGCAGATGGGGACAAAGATCGTACTTTTTGGAGTACGATGTGCTCTGGTCTGATGAAACAGAAATAGAACTGTTTGGCCATAATGACCATTGTTATGTTTGGAGGAAAAATTGCGAGGCTTTCAAGCCGAAGAACACCATCCCAACCGTGAAGCACGGTGGTGGCAGCATCATGTTGTGGGGATGTTTTGCTGCAGGAGGGACTGGTGCACTTCACAAAATAAATGGCATCATGAGGGGGGAAATTATGTGGATTTATTGAGGCAACATCTCAAGACATCAGTCAGGATGTTAAAGCTTGGATGCAAATGGGTCTTCCAAATGGACAATGACCCCAAGGATACTTCCAAAGTTGTGGCAAAATGGTTAAGGACAACAAAGTCAAGGTATTGGAGTGGCCATCACAAACCCTGACCTCAATCCTATAGAAAATTTGTGGGCAGAACTGAAAAAGTGTGTGCGAGCAAGGAAGAATGGGCCAAAATCCACCCAACTTATTGTGGGAAGCTTGTGGAAGGCTACCCAAAATGTTTGACCCAAGTTAAACAATTAAGGCAATGCTACCAAATACTAATTGAGTGTATGTAAACTTCTGACCCACTGGGAATGTGATGAAAGAAATAAAAGCTGAAATAAATCATTCTCTCTACTATTTTTCTGACATTTCACATTCTTAAAATAAAGTGGTGATCCTAACTGACCTAAGACAGGGAATTTTTACTCGGATTAAATGTCAGGAATTGTGAAAAACTGAGTTTAAATGTATTTGGCTAAGGTGTATGTAAACTTCCGACTTCAACTGTAAATAAACAGACACTCACACAATCATGCATAAACACCCTCTCGCTCTCACACATGCACACACACACACTTGCGCGCACACACACACCTGCAGACACACACACACGCCTGCACACACACACACCTATACACACACACACACATGCCTGCACACCAAACACACATGCACACGCCTGAACACACACACACACACACACAGCAGTTTAACTGAATGAGATGTGCAATTATCTCCTGTCATTCAAATCCATCTTTATCTGGTTGTAAATCAAGTAACCTTTTGACAGTTTGATAATGGGATGTTGGTTACCCTGTCAAAGCCACTTTAATACTCTGGGCCAAGAACGCAGGAGCGAATACATCCCCCTTTAACTTTATAAACCCCCCCCCCCCCCCCAAAACAAATTTAAAAAATAATGATAACGACTCTTGAGGAAGATGTTATTTAGCTGGATGCAGTGGCTGGTGCTCTTGACTTAACTCCCGGAGGGACTTAGGAGCAGGAAGCTCTCTCTGTTCATTAGAGATACCTACCACGGAGTGTGGTGACACATAATGGAAATCTGAGAGGTTGCTTAGCAACTGCAGCGTGGATGGACCCCCCCTCCCCAGTAAAGTGTTAATGTGACAAGCAGATGAGGAAATTTGTCCAGGGAAGCAAGAAAGTGGGAAGGACGGTGAAGGAGGAGGGGTATGGGGGTTGCAGTAGACCACCATCTGTGAGCCAAAGCCCACTGTCTCTGAATTGGGAGAGAGAGTGAAAGTGTGTGTGTGTGTTGGGGGGGGTTCGAACACCACCAGGGTCAATCAGAATTAGGTCATTGAACAATCGGTTAATACACATGGCTTTGCATTGAGCACAGTGGGCAGTATTGCGGTACATTTATTATGGCCTCAGCGCAAATACCACCATAGTATGTTGGCATGTAACATATACACTGAACAAAAATATAAATATAAATGCAACATGTAAAGTGTTGGTCCTATGTTTCACAAAAATATTATTTCTCTAAATTTTTGTGCACAAATTTGTTTACATTCCCGAGTGAGTGTGCAATTGGCGTGCTGACTGCAGGAATGTCCACCAGAGCTGTTGCCAGAGAATTTGTTAATTTCTCTACCATAAGCCGCCTTCAACGTCATTTTAGAGAATTTGGCAGCCCGTCCAACCGGCCTTACAACCGCAGACCACCAGCCAAGGACCTCCACATCCGGCTTTTTCTCCTACGGGATTGTCAAGAGGTGGGTGCTGAGGAATATTTCTGTCTAATAAATATTCTGATTGACTGGGCCTGGCACCCAGAGGGTGGGCCTCGCTCCTAAGTGGGTGTGTCTATGCCCTCCCAGGCCCCTGCCCAGTCATGTGGAATCTATAGATTAGAGCCTAATGAATTTACTTCAATTGACTGATTTCCTTATATGAACTGTAACTCAGCAAAGTCTTTGAAATTGTTGCATGTTGTGTTTTATATTTTGTTCAGTATAAAATGCCAATTAAACTCTTGTTAGAAGTTTCATCCCCCATTGGATGTCTGAGGTTGTTGACCCCTACATTAAAGCATAGCTAGACTGTGTTTAGTGTCTTGCACCCCGTGCACATATTTAGTCTGGGTATCACATTCTGAGCAGTGGGTCAGATTGTGAGAGCACCACAACCAGACACACAGCCAAGCTCCTTATAGCCCCCTCCCACACACACAATTGGCCTTTCCTCCACGTATGCGGTTCATGTGGCGGGCTGACTGGCAGCTAGGCAAGCATGCAGGCTTCCCTGACCCACATTAGTTTGTCTCAGTGCATGTTTCCAGAAGTGGGAAGGTCTGTGGGGAGAGAGTTGGGGAATATGGCTCTGATGGAACATTGAACAACAATGACTGAAACTGTGGCACTAGTCCTTTTTATTAATGGTGCCGAATCAGCTGAATTGAATTGGATTTAGCTGCTGTCATCTTTGGGTATAGATGTCATTTGTCCTTTTTAGGAAAGCTCAAATGTTTGTTTGCTTGTCATCTAGCTTTGCATTAGAGGAATGTATTAACCTATGTAGGTGAATTGCTGCATCGTCATTAAAGGCGTCCACATACATAGGTTTGGTTTGCTCCTAGCAGAACTCGGCTAGGCGGTACGAATGTCTGTGCTCGCTTACTCCCAAAAGACCTTCGCTTGAAAAATGCCAATATTACTTCCTCAAATTTTTCAGAATGAATCTTAAGATAAATCAAGAAATCTGTAATTAATTTGGACCTTTTTACAGAGGTCTTGCTCACAGAATTTTACATCTAACTAAGATGTTTGGTGCAGTATTTGTCAGGTGAAAAAATGTGCATGAAAACTATTAGTCTCTCGTTGAATGACAACAAACACTTAATTGAAGAGTCCTGTCCATAATTCCCACTCTTACTAGGAGTAGTACTGTTGAACAATCACCGACGAAGGGACGTAGACATCGGCTACCGAACTTTGACTTGCCTCAAGAAAAATGTTTGTTCAAACAGCCAGAAAAAAATCTTGCCGAACACAAATGCAATAAAAACATCACCATTTCGTCATAATATATGCCCAAAATGTTTACTGGGAAGCAGGCGAAAGGCTTAAGGGTTTGGTATTCATCATTTAATGTTGTGTGTACAAAAAATCATGTTTTCATGAATTTAACATACGCCCTACCTCTTTAAAAAAAAAAACGTATGTGTTCACGCCAGTGCACATCCACTCACCTCTCTATTACCATGGAAGCCTATTACAAATGCCTACTCTCATAACTGGACCGATAACGCCCCTGGTGCTTCAGAAGTCTCTATCTCAAGGTCTTGACTGCTGGCGTCACGGGGAGTGCAGTGATGATGGGACGTGCTGAGTCCAGAATATCATATTACCATATAAATCATTGCTCCCCACTTCTGAAATGGGCCCCCTGTTGCTTACTGTCTGCTCCCTCTCTCCTCATGGCCGCGCAGTAGTCTTCAGCACCACTCAGTTCCCTCTGAAGGTTTTGCTGCTTCAAGGCACAAACCCCAAAACAAAGGCTTCTTCTCTGGTCAGTGGTGGCGCATTGAGACGGAGCTGTTTTTCCTCTTTGCCATTGAAGTGGTGGGGAGATTTGAAGAAAGGAGAATACATAATGCAACCACTGCAGTTGAACGGTGGCTGAACAGTTCTTGTCAAGTGCTTCTCTGCATAATGTTTTCTACTTTTGGCAGAGGGCTACATTCAACAGAGCACAGTATGCAGTAGACCTGTTGACCTAAGTGAGAAGTCTTTCTAAACAAACATACTTTTTTGTGTGAAATGTGCCCCGAATGGGACGGGAGCAGCTGTCTGCTGCCCTTTTGAACTCTAGACTGGATATGGTGTAAAATACAAGACACCAGAAACCTGACATAACAGGTCACTAGGCTTGGGCGGTATCCAGATTGTCATACCTTCATACTGACCTTGTCGTACCTTCATACTGACCTTGTCGTACATGTCGATCCAGAATATCCCAAGCATGCTCAATGGTTGACATGTCTGGTGAGTATGCAGGCCATGGAAGAATTGGGGCATTTTCAGCTTCCAGGAATTGTGTACAGATCCTTGTGACATGGGGCTGTGCATTATCATGCTGAAACATGAGGTGATGGCGTCGGATGAATGGCACGACAATGGGCCTCAGGATTTCGTCATGGGTCTCCATGCATTAAAATTACTATCGATTTAAAATGCAATTGTGTTTGTTGTCCATAGCTTATGCCTGCCCATACCGTAACCCCGCCGCCACCATGGGGCACTCTGTTCACAACGTTGACATCAGCAAACCGCTCACCCACACAACGCCATGCACTTGGTATGCGGCTGTGAGGCCGGTTGGACGAACTGCCAAATTCTGTAAAAAGATGTTGGAAGCGCCTTATGGTAGAGAAATTAACATTAAATTCTCTGGAAATAGCTCTAGTGGACATTCCTGCAGTCTCCATGCTTATTGCACGCGCCATAGAAAACTTGAGACGTCTGTGGCATTGTGTGACAAAACTGCACATTTTAGAGTGGCCTTTTATTTTCCCCAGCACATGGTGCACCTGTGTAATGATCATGCTGTTTAATCATATTCTTGATATGCCACACCTGCCAGGTCGATGGATTATCTTGGCAAAGGAGAAATGCTCACTAACATGGATGTAAACAAATTTGTGCCCATTTTTTGAAAGAAATTAACCTTTTGTGCATATGGAACATTTCTGGGATCTTTTATTTAATCTCATGAGACATAAGACCAACACTTTACATGTTGCGTTTATATTTTTGTTTGGTGTTTTGCAGGACAGACATCCCAGCTCATAAAGTTATACAAGTAACTACAAGCGAAGTTTGATTTTGGAAGAAGCTTGACTCTAGATGGCTAACTAGCTACAAAATTAGCAAACCAAATGCACAACTGCAGAGCATTTTAGCAAATTTTAAACAGTTAACTTAATAGTTATAAGAGAACTAGCTGGCAAACATTAAGTTGTGAATTCCATACTGTAACTAGATCACCTGGCACGTGCTGCACAACAGTGAGTGACTCACAATGCTCCGGTCTCTCGTGTGCTTGTAAACAAACACCAGATGACTGGGGACTACTGGTAAGCTTCATAATGCAACATTTTGTGACCGGTGAAATGAAGTACGCAATCTTTACCACATAATGTATTGCACAAGTTAACTGCAGGTATTTACTTAATAAGTAGCTGCAAATATTCACATTTATTTATTTTTTTAACTATTGGACAAACCATCTTGTGGCTATATCCAAATACCTCGGTATACGGTATACCGCCCAAGCCTACAGGTCACGTCTCAACCCTTGACCGGGGTCACGTCTCAACCCCGAACGGGGTCACGCCCCCCCTCCCCCCTCTGCCTCGTGGGCATTATTCCAGTTTTACCACTCTTAGTTTCTTAGTTTTAATACTTTGTTACATCAAAAGTCTCAACATTAGCTGAAATATTCTATCTTGAACAACAAGGCAACTGAACCAGGGAACCCTGTATCTCCATCCATCATATTGAATCTTTATTTTCTTTGTCCTTCTGTATTTTTTGCTCTCTCTCTCCACTCTAGCACTGCATATTCCTTAATTCTCAAGCCAGCTAAATGCTGACAGTGGTGACGGCACTTTGATAAAGGGAGTAATTCTTTCAGGCGCCTGAATAAAGTGGTGTCCAGGCTTTCCTGTATGGACCAGTCAATGCATAAGGAGCTCAGTGGGCCAAAACTGTTGAAGACGAATGGAGGACATTTTGAAGAGAAAACATTGATCTTATCCATGAGCCTATGGTTGTGCACGTCTTTGATGTACGGCTGTTGTGTGTGTGTGTGCGTCTGTGCGCGTGTCACAAAGCATGCACGCTGTGTGTGTGTGTGTGTGTGTGTGTGTGTGTGATTTAAGAGCGTGAATGCACGCACATGGGAGATGCTGTAGTCGTGTGACTCCCAACCTCACCCCCCTCATCTGTTCCCAGTTGGTGGCAAATTAATTCCAGGTGATCCCAACATCCTTCCCGACTCCAAGGTTGTTTCACCAGGAATTCGATCTCCCTACAGAATTCTGCGACCTTTACAGATTGCTCACTTCCTGCACTGAGATATAATATTTATACTGAAATTGAAGCGGCTATTACAGAGTACTTGGTGGTCTCCATCTCAAATGTCACCTTCCTTGCCCACCCTGGTAGATGGAAACTTCAGGGGTAATAAAGATAATTCATGCCTGCCTAATTGAATGTATAATTCAGTGAAAATATGTATTATATTTTTTACTGAACTATCACTTTGAGTTCTCAGACTAGGTGATGTTCTGTTATTCCCTGTTGCTCATAATGGCTCTTTCTAGAAAATTCCCCAGAAACCTCCCATCAACAGTTTCTACTGAAAAGAGGAAGTGTTGTTTTGCCATGACGTACTCCTATTCATAAATACTTTTCAGCAGGTGAGGATGTTCTTTCAGCATGCCGTGTTAGCATCTACCCATATGTCAAACACCTGGAGAGGGAGTGAAAACAGTGAAAGTAGATTTGCTTAGTTGTTGAACACATTCTCCTGTCTAGCTAGTCTCCTCTGTCAGCTCCTAGTTGAGCAAAGTACAACGGTACATCTCCAGTGAATCCTTTTTCTGGGCAGTTTTCTTGACTTCATTCCAGGTGGTTCCTGGCTTCCTTATCTTTTCATTGGTCCTTGCTCAGTGTTTTTTTCTTGTTCAAGACTTAATATCGACGTTTGGTCAACATGTTAACGAAATACTATCTCCGTATCAAATATTGAGGACGCTGCTACCTCAAATCATATGGCACCCTCTCTAATACACCACTGTGTGCCAGCCAGGCACTGTCAGACCAGCCGGCACACTTCCAATCTGTGGCACCTCCAAGTGGCTGTGAAGGAGATCGGAGATGAACAGTGACATCATAATCTCTAATCACTATGTCCTCAGAAGGCAGCACCACTAGACAGCAGCAGTTTGGCCTAGAAATTAAACTGAGTTTGCAATTTATCCGGTGTGCAGTTATCGACCGTTGGCTGTATTTGCTTTGCGCGTGCGTAGGTTTACAGTACTCCTGTTTGTCTTTCAAGTATTTGACCTCTGGATAGAGTGAATGATGCAGATCAGGTTGTTGCTCAGCGGCAGCAGGCAGATGTAACTGATGGCTGTCTCCACATCCCTGTGTATATTTAGCAGGAGGTCCTGTGGAGAGGCTACATGGTGTCATGGTCGTCCGTGGCTCTGGCACGTACAGTGCCCTCTCTCGTGGTACACAAACCCACTGGTGTGTCCTTGAACTGACTCATCTTTTTCCACTATTTTAAAGATACTGTCATTAATCAGCTGTGATGATTGCAGGTACCACCCTCTCCTGTAGTAACTTGGAAGATGAATTGAACTGTGTTAGAAGTGTAACTTGGAAGATGAATTGAACTGTGTTAGAAGTGTAACTTGGAAGATGAATTGAACTGTGTTAGAAGTGTAGCCATCTATCCTCTGTTTTCTCCCTCCCCCCTCAATATTTTCGGTAGACTCAAATGGACTAAAAAGTTAGATAATTAGTGCTATGTTTTTATAAATGATCCACACATTTTCACTGTGCATATAATGAGCTAGCTAGATAGAGCTAGAGCAATGTCGTGTCTACATTTGCTACAAGATTTAGCTGGCTAGTTTGCTACAGTAGTTAGCTACTGCCATCAGTTGTTGTGTTATCATATTTTGCCTGTTCCACCGTTTGTAGAATGCATTTGAATATTGTGCAGGAAAAGAGAATCTGGACACAGTGTGGACACAGTAAACCCATTTAATTGTAGGTGTAGACTCATGACGTGTTCTGAATTCCATGATCAGAACTCTATGATCAGAATACTAAAGCTGCATGAACTGTCATGTCTAGACATGGCCCAATACATATCTGATCTTCAAACACAGAAGGGGTTTGGGTTTGGGGCAATCATCTCTGTGCTGCTAGTTGCTTACAGGTTTGCAACAGATACATCATGTTCTTCTCCAGCTACTCTTGCTCTCCTCCTGTAAATCTTTGCATCCTGTGTTTCCTGTGGTCCCGTATTCCACTAATTCATTTGTCCGCTGGCACATCCGCCATCCATACACTCAAAGAAAATTGATTATCGTCACGCAATATGTGTCAGCACACCACATGCCTGTGCCAACTGACCTACACCTTACAGCATGTGTTCTGTCTGTGCTAGAACTCTACATTTTCTGACAATGGCTGTCGCTCCCCTAGTTTTTTTGCTTTGTTTGCTCTTCCCAGCTCCCTCCCTCCCTCGCTCCTTCCCTCCCTCCTTCCCTCTCTCTCTGCGGATGGGGGAGAAATGAACATGCCGAGTCTGTGGGTTTGGTTTTTATCAGGTCAGCAAGCTGTGGAGCGGCTCTGCGGCTCTGTCGGCAGCAGCTCGTATTCTCCGATATGAGTTCATGTCTCCAGTGAGGTGGGGGAGGAGGGCCGAGAAGGAGGGTTGAGGAGGAACGTGAGGCTACATTGGGATCTCGGGGCGCTACTATATTGTAGGTGTCTAGGGAGGTCAGGGAGGAGGTGGACCTCTGTTACTACACTTTACAGTCTATTGTTTGGTATTTACGTTATTTTATGCTTTAGAGTCATTTAGAACAAGCACTGTTATGTAACGTTCAGTTCTATCAGGCTATCTCTTTGGCTGAGTAAGTGGTTTCTGTTTAGAGCTTCGGATACAGTACAGATGTACATAGAGCCTGCTACACTCAAGGTCACGACGATAGTAATATAGGTAGCGTCTGAAACTGTAATCAGTAACGTTACAGCTGCTGGTTCACACCACAGCCAGACTTTTTCCTGTCAGACACGGGTTTCGAACCAGCAACCCTCTATACTCTGGTCTGGATGTCTAACCCTAGATGAGTTGGATGGAGCATAGTGGTAACTCCAGCATGATGCAGGCAACACCAAGTATGTGAGTCCAGGACTGGCTACATATACTGTAACAATTGACTTTGTCTATAACATATTCTAAAATAAAATAAATGTTGTGTGCTCGCTGTCTCTAGATCTATGACTGTCTGTAGTCTAGTGGGGTAAGTAGCTGTTACGGCAGACTATTCCTGCCGACCACAGTGTTGGCCCGGGAGACTTGCATATAGAGCTAGAGGCTACTTATACCCTGGGAGGAAATTCCAGTGAGAGAGTGAGAACCCACTCGCATTCCTCCTCCTGGTCATGGAGAAAGAGGTTGAAGTCTCCAAGACAAAACAGAGGGAATTTCACATGGTGCCTCAGTAGGATTTTTCACAGAATGGGATTTCCTTTAGTCACAATTGGATGAAGGAGAGGGTGAAATTGAGCCAAACTCAGTCTTTCCATTTTTAACATGAGGTATCAGAATGTCCACATCTTTTCACACTTTCATTTGTTCTTTGTCTGACTCTATCTTGTTATAATTCAGACTGGGTTCAGTTGGCTGAGATTGTTCCTTTGCTGAACAGATGAATGTTCTCGCTCTGACTGCAGTAATCAGCTAATCAGCCCTAAACTGTCGGCGCAAGTGATTTCTGGTGGAGCATCTCTATCCACATGGTACCGGATGCCCCACAAGGATAGTACAACAAGGAAGATTCTCCCTCGTGGGGACATTTCCCAGGTCCCCATAAGGATAGAGGCTATTTTTGGCTTAGGGGTTAGGTTTGTGGGTATCACTTTGTGGGTGTGTGTGTACACACGTTAGGGTTGGGAATTACCAGGGGGCTCACGATTTTATGAAATGTTTTGAAAGGCTGGTCATGGCTCACATCAACACCAATATCCCAGAAACCCTAGATCCACTCCAATTTGCATACCGCCCAAACAGATCCACAGATGATGCATTCTCTATTGCACTCCACACTGCCCTTTCCCACCTGGACAAAAGGAACACCTACATAAGAATGCTATGCATTGACTACAGCTCAGCGTTCAACACCATAGTGCCCTCAAAGCTCATCACTAAGCTAAGGACCCTGGGACTAAACACCTCCTTCTGCAACTGGATCCTGAACTTCCTGACAAGCCGCCCCCAGGTAGTAAGGGTAGGTAACATCACCTCCGCCACGCTGATCCTCAACACGGGTTCCCCTCAGGGGTGCGTGCTCAGTCCCCTCCTGTGCTCCCTGTTCACCCTTGGCCTAGTGACTCCAACACCATCATTAAGTTTACCAACAACACAACAGTGGTAGGCCTGATCACCGACAACGATGAGACATCCTATAGGAAGGAGGTCAGAGACCTGACCGTGTGGTGCCAGGATAACTACCTCTCCCACAACGTGATCAAGACAAAAGAGATGATTGTGGACTACAGGAAAAGGAGGACCGAGCACATCCCAATTCTCATCAACGGGGCTGTAGTGGAGCAGGTTGAGAGCTTCAAGTTCCTTGGTGTCCACATCACCAACAAACTATCATGATCCAAACACACCAAGACAGTTGGGAAGAGGGCACGACAGAACCTATTCCCCCCACCCTAGTCATTGACTGATCTCTCTGTGCCAAGTCTAGGTTCGAAAGGCTTCTTAACAGCTTCTACCCCCAAGCCATAAGACTCCTGAACAGCTAATCAAATTGTCCCCCGCCCACTCCCTCTTTTAAGCTGCTGCTACTCTCTGTTTATTATCTATGCATAGTCACTTTAACTCTACCTACATGTACATAAACTCAGCAAAAACAGAAACGTCCTCACTGTCAACTGCATTTATTTTCAGCTAACTTGACGTGTAAATATTTGTATGAACATAACAATATTCAACAGCTGAGACATACACTGAACAAGTTTCACAGACATGTGACTAACAGAAATGGAATAATAGGTCCCTGGACAAAGGGGGGCTCAAAATCAAAAGTAACAGTCAGTATCTGGTGTGGCCACCAGCTGCATTAAGTACTGCAGTGCATCTCCTCCTCATGACTGCACCAAATTTTCCAGTTCTTGCTGTGAGATGTTACGCCACTCTTCCACCAAGGCATCTGCAAGTTCACAGACATTTCTGGGGGGAATGGCCCTAGCCCTCACCCTCCGATCCAAAAATTCCCAGACGTGCTCAATGGGATTGAGATCCGGGCTCTTCGCTGGCCATGGCAGAACACTGACATTCCTATCTTGCAGGAAATCACGCACAGAACGAGCAGTATAGCTGGTGGCATTGTCATGCTGGAGGGTCATGTCAGGATGAGCATGCAGGAAGGGTACCACATGAGGGAGGAGGATGTCTTCCCTGTAACGAACAGCGTTGAGATTGCCTACAATGACAACAAGCTCAGTCCGATAATGCTGTGACACCCTGCCCCAGACCATGACAGACCCTCCACCTCCAAATCGATCCCGCTCCAGTGTACAGGCCTCGGTGTAACGCTCATTCCTTCGACGATAAACGCGAATCCGACCATCACCCCTGGTGAGACAAAACTGTGACTCGTCAGTGAAGAGCATTTTTTGCCAGTCCTGTCTGGTCCAACGACGGTGGGTTTGCCCATAGGTGACATTGTTGCCGGTGATGTCTGGTGAGGACCTGCCTTACAACAGGCATACTAGCCCTCAGTCCAGCCTCTCAGCTTATTGCGGACAGTCTGAGCACTGATGGAGGGGTTGTGCGTTCCTGGTGTAACTTGGGCAGTTGTTGTTGCCATCCTGTACCTGTACCTCAGGTGTGATGTTCGGGTGTACCGATCCTGTGCAGGTGTTGTTACACATGGTCTGCTACTGCGAGGACGATCAGCTGTCTATCCTGTCTCCCTGTAGCGCTGTCTTAGGCGTCTCACAGTACAGACATTGCAATTTATTGCCCTGGCCACATCTGCAGTCCTCATGCCTCCTTGCAGCATGCCTAAGGCACGTTCACACAGATGAGCCTGGGCATCTTTCTTTTGGTGTTTTTCAGAGTCAGTAGAAAGGCCTCTTTAGTGTTCTAAGTTTTCATAACTGTGACCTTAATTGAGTTTGAGTTTATTTCAATTTTTTTTACAGGGACAGTGCACATTAATCAACGTTAATCAATTGTCTACTGTCTGTAAGCTGTTAGTGTCTTAACGACCGTTCCACAGGTGCATGTTCATTTAATTGTTTATGGTTCATTGAACAAGCATGGGAAACAGTGTTTAAACCCTTTACAATGAACATCTGTGAAGTTATTTGGATTTTTACAAAATATTTTTGAAAGACGGGGTCCTGAGAAAGGGCCGTTTCTTTTAAGTTTATTACCTGTTGAGCGTGAAAATCCCAGCAGCGTTGTAGTTCTTGACACAAACCGGTGCTCCTGGCACCTACTACCATACCCCGTTCAAAGGCACTTCAATATTTTGACTTGCCCATTCACCCTCTGAATAACACACATACACAATCCATGTGTCATTTGTCTGAAGGCTTAAAAATCTTTTAACCTGTCTCCTTCCCTTTATCTATAGTGATTTTTAAGTGGATTTAACAAGTGACATCAATAAGGGATCATAGCTTTCACCTGGTCAGTCTGTCATGGAAAGAGCAGGTGTTCTTAATGTTTTGTACACTCAGTGTATGTCTGCTGCAGTAACGAGAGAGCGTGAAGTATTGATCAGTCAGGGAAATACAAGTGCTGAAAACGTGTTGGCTATCTATTTCAGAAGAAGATGAAGAATAAGCTATAGGGTAAAAAATACTTGAGTTTTGGCGCAGTTACAGCCGACTAGCGCTAGCTAAGTCTAGCTGCAGTAGCGTTTTAATTCTATTACATTTTTTGACAAATCGATATATCATCCAAAAATAATATTGCCAAATGTAACTATCATTTTTTTTTACCCCATCACTTGTGTGTGTCCCATCTGCATGAAGCTTTGGGGAGTCCATTCATTTCTGTTAGTGAGGTAATGGTGAGGAATAGCCTGCTTCTTCAAAACAGCACCAGTATGGTTGGCCGCCACCAACCCACAGGCTATAGCCTAGGTCTGGGCCTTGTGGAGACTGGCTGTGGGGGAATTTTAAGAAGAATTTCATCCATGAAGGGGACAAAGGGAGGTCAGGGGACATAGGTCAATATCTGACCTCCTAGGGCTACTCATTGAACTTGGTAAGTAAGTGCAGCTATGAAAGGTTTCAGGGGATTGATAATGACATTGATTATAGGACTCTGAGTGGGACATGGGAGTCCACCTGTCAGGGTTGTAGTAACCTTGTCCCAAGGCTTGAATTGGTGGTTGCATAGTACCTGGTAACACTGTGCAACAAAGTGGGACTTGAAAGGGGTGTGGTTAAAATCGAGGCAGGAGAAGCAGCAAGCCTGCTACAGCTGTGTTAGATGGGACTTTAAAAAATTGTGGAAATCGACAATCAAAATAAATGTTCTATCACAGCGACAATGTGTTTTTGATTCTGAGTTCAGGCATATAAAGTGAACTGTTTCTTAGATGCATACTTTCTGATTTCCCTGAACTCACTCACTTGTTTAGCCCATTACTTGTGCTGCTCTCCCTTTGAAATTCACAAAGAGGGTGAGGTGCTAGATGGTGATGGACTGAGAGATCAGCCAATTTAAACCGGTGGCTGTATTTTAGCCGCTCCTACCATTTCAAGTCCCGTTCTGAGGCTCTCTGAAATCAGACTTCTCGACAGAGAGAGAGAGGAATCCAGCTGTTGGGCCAGATTAGGTTTGTAGTAGCTTTCTCTCATAATGCTGAGATCAGAATATTACTGTGAAAAGGGTGTGTCAGTGGGAGTGCATGATTGTTTCCCCTGTGGGCATAACTAACCAGTTTGGTTGTAAGACGTCATTTCAACCAGTTACTCGTTGGTCCCTGTCCAACTCTACTGTTGCTCTCCATTAACTGATTATGTGCTTACAGCATATCTAGCTGTATGATTTCATGTCACTGCTTGGCTTTTGGGTGGGAGAACTGTGATCTGTACCTTTATCAGAGAATAATTTTGTGGCCTTTTTCTTTTCCTTGATCTGCTTCATGGTTCTTCAAAAGGGTGTCTTAATTAGTTAGCAGAAAGGTTTTACTTTTCAACAGTTCCTTCCCCTCTTATCTTGTCATTCAAATTCTTGTCGCTCGCTGGTTTTAAGCTTCACAGTTCAGTGAAAATGGCCGCCATTCTCATTAAGTGGAAAAGCCAGACAATAGGGGGAGGGACGGGGAAGTCAGGGGGATGAATTAGCCCAGAAACCGTCAGGTGCTGGAAGCTCCTAGCACTGCTGGCTCATGAATATTTTAGGTTTAAGGCAGCATGAAATGGGATTTAACTATTATATTATTCAAATGGTATTCAGACACTGGGCAATGTTAGGCAGGTGTCTGCGTTTGGCTTTTAAAGACCTGTGGCAAATTCCATGTCTGGAGTTCGCTGATTTAAGGGCGTATCTGCTGCCAAGGGACACTTTGCTCTGGCTTCTTTTTAAATGAGTTGTAAACCCACTGACTGACAGTCACAATGCTCTCAATGACCTGTTGACCTCTTTGGTCCGGGTTGATAATGTAAAACAAGCGGTCCAAAGATTGTCAATATTTTTCCCTGTGTTTATTTACAAGCTATGTCCACAAGCAGGTGGCAATAATTCACGCAGGCTTGAAGTTCGATAAGTGATGCGTGCAATGCAGTTGAATCTGATTCATTGCAGACTTTCTTTGAAGTAGCTTCACTGCATATTTGAATTGATTCTGTTTGTTTTGACTACGGTGCCATTTCAGCAGGCACGATCAAAATGTCACCCTGTTTGTTGCAGCAAATCTGCTAAATTGACTAAATTGAAATGGAATTGATCTCAGCCCTGTTCCTGGGTTCTCACGACTGACTGGAGCCCTGTCTCAAGCTGCCTCTCCAAGTACTAGTCACAATTCCTTTTTCAAAAAGGGGAGATCTCTGAGCCTGCTGCTCGGAGGAAAATATAACATCCATTCTGTAAAGAACAAAGGGCTTTCTCAAGTGGACATCAGGCCAGCGCACTGTTTCTGCGTCCAAAAAGGCTTTTGTCACAGGCTGAGCAGCGTGGGCCTCGGACTAGGGTTGCAAAGGGTCGGAAACTTTCCGGTAAATTTTCCATGAGAAGTTAAACCCGGGAATTTTGCTTAAATTCATCAAAAACTTAGTTTATAACAGTGAACCTTTTTTGTGGGATACACATAAGGAAATTCTAGGTCTTGTGTCATATTTTGGTTAAACTATCCCCAATTCAATGGAATTGCAACCCTCTGCATGCACAGTGCGTTCTTCCATCACCTGTGTAGTGCACTTTCCATCACATGTACAGCTGATTCTCAAGATCTTGCACACTAATGAGATGCTATTGAGCCCACACTACTGCACTGTCTGAGCTAAGGACTACATGCTTTCTGGTAAGTTTTGATTACAATACTGGGTGGGGTGAATATATTTTATGACATGATTTTTTGTTAACTAGTAAATAGTAGTCTACAGCAAAGTGTGATTTTAAATCATTTCTAACTTGTTAACATTTTCTGCTAGTTAGTTTTTGCTAGCATGTGGGTTTTAGCTTGCTTGCTGCTAACTGAGTGTTAATTCACCTGTTTCCATACATGTTTCATTTTAAAACATTTATCTTACAAGGAGTTGTTTAATCTAACTGCTTAACTATTTATCTGTACGTGGAATTGTATTTGTTTTTATTTTTACTCATTTAAAAAAAAATCTTTACAGGAAAATGCCATGGGCACTATCTGATGTGTGGAGACATTTCACTGCAGCTAATGTAAAAGGAAAAGCTGTGTGCATTTGCAAATACTGTGCCAAATCATATGTGAAGAATACAACAAAGATGCAGAATCATCTGGCCAAGTGCATAAAGTTCCCTCAGTGCTCACAACAAGCAACCTCTAACAATAGTCCCTCTACTTCTATTTGAGGTGAAAATGATTAATCAGACACCTTATCGATAGCAACAGCTCATGGTCCTCCTGGAATCAGAAGTTTGACTCAATGGAGGAATTCAGAGAAATGCTGATGAATGTCTTGCTCGAGCTGTGTATGCAACTGGTTCACCTCTGATGCTCACAGGCAATGTGTATTGGAAGAGATTTCTGAATGTTCTTCACCCAGCATACACCCCTCCAACCAGACATACTTTATCTACTAATTTGCTGGATGCAGAGTTCAACAGAGTTCAAGTGAAGGTCAAGCAAATCATAGAGAAAGCAGACTGCATTGCAATCATCTCTGATGGGTGGTCAAATCTTCGTGGGCAAGGAATAATTAACGACATCATCTCCATCCCTCAACCAGTATTCTACAAGAGCACAGACACAAGGGACAACAGACACACTGCTCTCTACTTTGTTGATGAGCTGAAGGCTGTCATCAATGACCTTGGACCACAGAGGGTGTTTGCACTGGTAACAGACAATGCTGCGAACATGAAGGCTGCTTGGTCTAAAGTGGAGGAATCCTTCCCTCACATCACACCCATTGGCTGTGCTGCTCATGCATTAAAGACAAGAGAGCCAAGGAAATGGTTAGGTATGTGAAGGGTCATCAAGTTATAGCAGCAATCTACCTCACCAAGCAAAGTGAGAAGAATAAGAGCACCACATTGAAGCTGCCCAGCAACACCCGTTGGGGTGGTGTTGCCATCATGTTTGACAATCTCCTGGAGGGGAAGAGGTCTCTCCAAGAAATGGCCATATCACAGTCTGCCGATATGGACAGCCCCATCAAGAGGATCCTCCTGGATGATGTATTTTGGGAGAGAGTGGTAAGTAGCCTGAAACTCCTGAAACCTGTAGCAGTAGCCATTGCACGGATTGAGGGAGACAATGCCATCCTGTCTAATGTTCAGACTCTGCTTGCAGATGTAAGAGAAGAAATCCGTACTGCCCTGCCCACTTAACTGTTGTTCCAAGCAGAGGAAACTGCAGTTCTGAAATGCATCAAAAAGCGTGAAGACTTCTGCCTGAAGCCCATACACGCAGCAGCGTACATGTTGGACCCCAAGTATGCTGGCAAGAGCATCCTGTCTGGTGCAGAGACAACAAGCCATCCTCAACAAGGTTGGAAGGTGACAGTGAAGATGAGGCCTCAGTCTGACGTTCAAGAGGTGGACACTAAATTGTTTTTTTATTTCTATTGGAAGGATGTAATTATGTCTACTTATGATAATATAAAAGGTTTATGTTTCTGTCTCCATATATGGTAAAAATATCCAATGCAAAAAAATCTACATTTTAAATGGTATTAATATTCACTTGCATATATTTCTGTTAATTCCCATATATTCCCGTTTATTCCCACAGAAAGCTTCCACCTCTGAATATTCCCCAAAATGTGCAACCCTAACTCGGACACACTGCAGCCTTCCATCACGCTGTCTGTGTTGCACTGCAGCCTTAGTCACGCTGTCTGTGTTGCACTGCAGCCTTAGTCACGCTGTCTGTGTTGCACTGCAGCCTTCCATCACGCTGTCTGTGTTGCACTGCAGCCTTAGTCACGCTGTCTGTGTTGCACTGCAGCCTTCCATCACGCTGTCTGTGTTGCACTGCAGCCTTAGTCACGCTGCCTGTGTTGCACTGCAGCCTTAGTCACGCTGTCTGTGTTGCACTGCAGCCTTCCATCACGCTGCCTGTGTTGCACTGCAGCCTTAGTCACGCTGCCTGTGTTGCACTGCAGCCTTAGTCACGCTGCCTGTGTTGCACTGCAGCCTTAGTCACGCTGCCTGTGTTGCACTGCAGCCTTAGTCACGCTGCCTGTGTTGCACTGCAGCCTTAGTCACGCTGCCTGTGTTGCACTGCAGCCTTAGTCACGCTGCCTGTGTTGCACTGCAGCCTTCCATCACGCTGCCTGTGTTGCACTGCAGCCTTAGTCACGCTGTCTGTGTTGCACTGCAGCCTTAGTCACGCTGCCTGTGTTGCACTGCAGCCTTAGTCACGCTGTCTGTGTTGCACTGCAGCCTTAGTCACGCTGTCTGTGTTGCACTGCAGCCTTAGTCACGCTGTCTGTGTTGCACTGCAGCCTTAGTCACGCTGCCTGTGTTGCACTGCAGCCTTAGTCACGCTGTCTGTGTTGCACTGCAGCCTTCCATCACGCTGCCTGTGTTGCACTGCAGCCTTAGTCACGCTGTCTGTGTTGCACTGCAGCCTTAGTCACGCTGCCTGTGTTGCACTGCAGCCTTAGTCACGCTGTCTGTGTTGCACTGCAGCCTTCCATCACGCTGTCTGTGTTGCACTGCAGCCTTAGTCACGCTGTCTGTGTTGCACTGCAACCTTCCATCACGCTGCCTGTGTTGCACTGTAGCCTTAGTCACGCTGCCTGTGTTGCACTGCAGCCTTCCATCACGCTGCCTGTGTTGCACTGCAGCCTTCCATCACGCTGTCTGTGTTGCACTGCAGCCTTAGTCACGCTGTCTGTGTTGCACTGCAGCCTTAGTCACGCTGTCTGTGTTGCACTGCAGCCTTCCATCACGCTGTCTGTGTTGCACTGCAGCCTTAGTCACGCTGCCTGTGTTGCACTGCAGCCTTAGTCACGCTGCCTGTGTTGCACTGCAGCCTTAGTCACGCTGTCTGTGTTGCACTGCAGCCTTAGTCACGCTGCCTGTGTTGCACTGCAGCCTTAGTCACGCTGCCTGTGTTGCACTGCAGCCTTCCATCACGCTGCCTGTGTTGCACTGCAGCCTTAGTCACGCTGTCTGTGTTGCACTGCAGCCTTAGTCACGCTGTCTGTGTTGCACTGCAGCCTTAGTCACGCTGCCTGTGTTGCACTGCAGCCTTAGTCACGCTGCCTGTGTTGCACTGCAGCCTTAGTCACGCTGCCTGTGTTGCACTGCAGCCTTAGTCACGCTGCCTGTGTTGCACTGCAGCCTTAGTCACGCTGTCTGTGTTGCACTGCAGCCTTAGTCACGCTGCCTGTGTTGCACTGCAGCCTTAGTCACGCTGCCTGTGTTGCACTGCAGCCTTCCATCACGCTGTCTGTGTTGCACTGCAGCCTTAGTCATGCTGTCTGTGTTGCACTGCAGCCTTCCATCACGCTGTCTGTGTTGCACTGCAACCTTCCGTCACGCCGTCTGTGTTGCACTGTAGCCCCCAGTCATGGCTACTAATCGTGTCAACTAGAATTTCATTATGGCCAGATGGATAATGTCAAAATCAGCCTGCAGGGTCCCCTTAGAGAGAGACCTATGGAGAGAGTGGCTCAAGATCGCAGCCCTGTTGAGTACGTTTTGCTTTCTTGGCTGTGTGATGTGGAATTACAATGACTAAAGCTTGATACTGCTCTGAAATTCTGAAATGGATGTCCTCTTGTTTGCATTCAGTTAGTGGTGGAGTGGTCATTGGTGCCTTTTTGCCCCTTTTGAAATAGCCACTGAACTTGCAGGGATTGAGATAAGAGCTTCATATTGGACTGAAATGGATGTCCCCATGTTTGCATCAATTTAGTGGTGGAGTGGTTCGGCTGGTCGTCAATGCCTTTTCACTGCTTTTAAAGGATGTGAGATTAGAGAAAAATATGGTCTAAACCCCAATCTAGGAGTCCAAAGCAGCTGTCAACTTTCAAGGAAAGAGGGAAAGACATGTAATCCGAGACCATTCAAGACTTCAGACTTAACTTCAGAGATATGTGTGTGGGCAGGCACTTGGGATTATTTTTACCAACGGAAACTCTTAGTCATCAGCCTATATATAAAACGATCCTGCAAAGCATTGCTTCCTATTGAAAATATTTTTTCAAATGGCTTAAAATGTAAATACTCTTTTTAAAGTTGAAGGTATTTATGGTGAGCAGATTTGTCCTCCCAGACGCGGGCCAATGCTAAGTGCCTCTGCGGCTAATCCGGTCTGGCAGTTATGCAGTGATGTCTTAGATCCAGTGCACACATTCACTTCCAGCCTGCCAAAAGCAGACCTGAATTCAAATACTATTTGAAATAATTTCATATACTTTATCATTGCTTGATTGAGCTTGACTGACTTAATGGAACCAATAGATAGTTGGAAAAGGGCATTCCAGGTAGCCTAAAGTAAACACTTAAAGAATTTGAAAGATTTTAAATGGTATATGAACACAGGTCTGCCTGCTACTGGAGTTAACCTCCACTGGTTAATTCAGCATAGGCTTCCTTCAGGTCATCCACACTGAATGTGTCATTTACAATTCAAAGCAGGGCAGAGTTTTTAATCTCAGGTATATTTAAACGTTATTGAATAAAATAGACTATTGGTGAGAGTTTCAGGCCTGTTTTTAAACGGTAGGCTATTTTGTTTTTTAATCGTCAAATGTTAATGTATATTTTCATAATGGTCTATTGCTTTGAAAAATATTCTAGGTTTTTATGTTGTGGTGGAAAACTAACCGTTTTTCTATGGATTGCCGTACACATGACATGCATCTATATGGGTATGCATATCGTGCACCACTTACACACAGACATCCCCCTTTAAACCTTAAGTATACATGTTAAAAATAAACACTATACACACATTTTATCTTCAAATATGTCAGTGTGAATGTTGGCAGTGTTTTATCACTGGTGTCCCAGCAGTGGATGGCCTGTTCTCATTGTGCTGTGGCTGTTGGCAGCAGGCTTGATTCGTGTCCAAGACCTCTGTGTGCCCCCACCCCCACAATCAGACACTCCACACCAGACACTTGTCCAAGGACACATATTCTGACCAACATAGTTGTGTACTGCAAGTACTTGATGCATTGAACCCCACAAGTGAAAAGGCCATTTCTGTTTGTAAGGATATGAGGTTTGATCTATGTGGATAGAAATGCTAATTTCTTAGTTTATGTGTTCGTTTGGGTTGTGGTGGTAGAACATGTTGATCAATGGGCTTACTGTATGCATTGTATGATACAGTATATCCTGCATGTAGTGTAAAAAAATATTAGAAAAACTATTTCAATTTGTATAATTTATCAGCCTTTAAATAGCGCCACTAGGGACACAACCATTAACTCCGCAGTGCTTTCATTCTCCTCTACCCGTAGTGCTTTCATTCTCCTCTACGCTACCCGCAGTGCTTTCATTCTCCTCTACCCTCAGTGCTTTCATTCTCCTCTACGCTACCCGCAGTGCTTTCATTCTCCTCTACCCGTAGTGCTTTCATTCTCCTCTACCCGTAGTGCTTTCATTCTCCTCTAACCGCAGTGCTTTCATTCTCCTCTACGCTAACCGCAGTGCTTTCATTCTCCTCTACCCTCAGTGCTTTCATTCTCCTCTACCCGTAGTGCTTTCATTCTCCTCTACCCGCAGTGCTTTCATTCTCCTCTACCCGTAGTGCTTTCATTCTCCTCTACCCGTAGTGCTTTCATTCTCCTCTACCCGTAGTGCTTTCATTCTCCTCTACCCGTAGTGCTTTCATTCTCCTCTAACCGCAGTGCTTTCATTCTCCTCTACGCTAACCGCAGTGCTTTCATTCTCCTCTACCCTCAGTGCTTTCATTCTCCTCTACCCGTAGTGCTTTCATTCTCCTCTACCCGCAGTGCTTTCATTCTCCTCTACCCTCAGTGCTTTCATTCTCCTCTACCCGTAGTGCTTTCATTCTCCTCTACCCGCAGTGTTTTCATTCTCCTCTACCCTCGGTGCTTTCATTCTCCTCTACCCGTAGTGCTTTCATTCTCCTCTACCCTCGGTGCTTTCATTCTCCTCTACCCGTAGTGCTTTCATTCTCCTCTACCCGTAGTGCTTTCATTCTCCTCTACCCGTAGTGCTTTCATTCTCCTCTACCCGTAGTGCTTTCATTCTCCTCTACCCGTAGTGCTTTCATTCTCCTCTACCCGTAGTGCTTTCATTCTCCTCTAACCGCAGTGCTTTCATTCTCCTCTACGCTACCCGCAGTGCTTTCATTCTCCTCTACCCTCGGTGCTTTCATTCTCCTCTACCCATAGTGCTTTCATTCTCCTCTACCCTCGGTGCTTTCATTCTCCTCTACCCGTAGTGCTTTCATTCTCCTCTACGCTACCCGCAGTGCTTTCATTCTCCTCTACCCTCGGTGCTTTCATTCTCCTCTACCCGTAGTGCTTTCATTCTCCTCTACGCTACCCGCAGTGCTTTCATTCTCCTCTACCCGCAGTGCTTTCATTCTCCTCTACCCGTAGTGCTTTCATTCTCCTCTACCCTCGGCGCTTTCATTCTCCTCTACCCTCGGCGCTTTCATTCTCCTCTACCCTCGGCGCTTTCATTCTTCTCTACCCTCGGTGCTTTCAGTCTCCTCTACCCTCGGTGCTTTCAGTCTCCTCTACTCTCGGTGCTTTCATTCTCCTCTACCCTCGGTGCTTTCATTCTCCTCTACCCTCGGTGCTTTCATTCTCCTCTACCCTCGGTGCTTTCATTCTCCTCTACTCTCGGTGCTTTCATTCTCCTCTACTCTCGGTGCTTTCATTCTCCTCTACCCTCGGTGCTTTCATTCTCCTCTACCCTCGGTGCTTTCATTCTCCTCTACCCTCGGTGCTTTCATTCTCCTCTACCCTCGGTGCTTTCATTCTCCTCTACCCTCGGTGCTTTCATTCTCCTCTACCCTCGGTGCTTTCATTCTCCTCTACCCTCGGTGCTTTCATTCTCCTCTACCCTCGGTGCTTTCATTCTCCTCTACCCTCGGTGCTTTCATTCTCCTCTACCCTCGGTGCTTTCATTCTCCTCTACCCTCGGTGCTTTCATTCTCCTCTACCCTCGGTGCTTTCATTCTCCTCTACCCTCGGTGCTTTCATTCTCCTCTACCCTCGGTGCTTTCATTCTCCTCTACCCCCGGGGCTTTCATTCTCCTCTACCCCCGGGGCTTTCATTCTCCTCTACCCCCGGGGCTTTCATTCTCCTCTACCCCTGGTGCTTTCATTCTCCTCTACGCTACCCTTGTGTTCTTTCATTCTCCTCTACGCTACCCTCGGTGGTGCTTTCATTCTCCTCTACCCGTAGTGCTTTCATTCTCCTCTACCCGTAGTGCTTTCATTCTCCTCTAACCGCAGTGCTTTCATTCTCCTCTACGCTACCCGCAGTGCTTTCATTCTCCTCTACCCGTAGTGCTTTCATTCTCCTCTACCCTCGGTGCTTTCATTCTCCTCTACCCGTAGTGCTTTCATTCTCCTCTACGCTACCCGCAGTGCTTTCATTCTCCTCTTCCCTCGGTGCTTTCATTCTCCTCTACCCGTAGTGCTTTCATTCTCCTCTACGCTACCCGCAGTGCTTTCATTCTCCTCTTCCCTCGGTGCTTTCATTCTCCTCTACCCCCGGTGCTTTCATTCTCCTCTACCCCCGGGGCTTTCATTCTCCTCTACCCTTGGTGCTTTCATTCTCCTCTACGCTACCCTTGTGTTCTTTCATTCTCCTCTACACTACCCTCGGTGGTGCTTTCATTCTCCTCTAACCTCTGCGCTTTCATTCTCCTCTACGCTAAGGCTCGCAGAAAGCTGTTACGTCTGACGGGGCTCCGATCAATAAGTTCATGATAAAGCCTCTCTGTCTAGACTCTGGACTAGTGCATGCATGGTGCAGTCTCTCCCCTCATCCCTCTTCTGCCCATCACCACCCATACTCCTGTCAGAGCCCCTGACAAACGTCAGCCCCTCAGCTACTTTTGCTAATGGAAACTGACTCTGTTCTACACTGTTAGTAGATGGGGAAGGGAGGATATTTCTCTTCATCATAGGGATTGGAAGAAACAAGTTCCACTGTTTGCTGCCAGATGCAGCATCAATTATGCAGTACACTGGAGCCGGTGGGTGTACACTACAGTATTAGGACAGGCACATCATTCTCTACCCCCTCCTCCCGACAGACCACTGTTGTGTTCATCCACTGAGGCTCTGCTGCGTTGGTGGATGTGCTGGTAACATTTAAAGGCCAAAACTCAGACTTTTCTGTGTCAGCTGGCTTGTGTCAGCTGGCTTGTGTCCTCCCCCCCTTTGGGAATGTTAGTATTCATGCCCCTTGGTTTATAATTTTTTTTTAACAAATCTGTTTTTTGTGAAATACCATAGAGGGTAGGCAATAGACTTCATCTTAACTGGACTTGCATCATTATCGCTTAGAAAAGAACTCTTAGATAAAGAACTCTCCGTCAGTCTGATGTGAAATTCACTTGGCGGCCTGACTACTGGTGCTGTGGGTTCACAAAACCTGATGTGAATAATGAATAGAACGGAGATGTATCCTCTCCTCCTGGATACTTTCAGTCCTCTGCTTTCAAAGCAGTCCATTTCATCTCAGGGTTGTCCAATTTCTGTTCAAGTGAGTAGGTTGGTTACGTGCCAGCTGCATGTCGGTTCCATGGACATCAATCATTAATTATACCTCACTGTGTCTGTGGCTAGCTTATAGGCTTCTGGCATATGCCTAGAATATGTTTGGACTGATTTCCTTAAAACGTAGTAGAAAAATTATTATATTTCTGTGGAGATATTTTCATGTAATTGCTAATACAATTTCTAATAGTCTTTACCCTAGAAACCTCAGTGAACTGTTTTGGTTTGATAGGGCCCTTTTATGTACATACTGTTAGTTTATCTGTGATCATTGTTGAAAAGGACCAACTGCCTACCAAAAGGCAAATAACATTGCTAACTCTTTTAGAATTATTTTAATTGCACATTCGATGCTGGACAGATTGCTCACTAAGATCCTGAATTCTGGGACCAGTGTGAACACTGAAGTAATAAAACGCACGTGGAGAGCTCTGAGTTACGGTGTATTCTTATCCCATGGTGATGATTAGGGGGAGGGGGGGGGGCAGCTTATAAGTTATCCGAGGTGCCTTTGTTCGTCTGATCCCTCCGTAGACCTCTCCCATCAGTGGTTTAGTGGTGCCTGGAAAAGTGTGTATACTTTTAATTTGCCCCAAATTTCCCAAACGGCCCACCCAAAGAAGAAAAGGCGCCCTGTGTAGAAAAATTCTATGAGAACACCGTGACATACACTCTGAATTACCTAAAATGAGAACTCCCATGTTGGTCTTTCACAGTCAGGCCAATCTAAGCTGTACTGTGCTAGTAGGCTAATAGTAGGCCTACTATTGAAACAGATAAATGAGGCTGTCAAATGACTCAGAAATTCACAGGTTTCAGATTTTTTCCATTATGTTCAGGTTTTTACTCAGTCACACTTTTTTAATAGAACATCCAATTTTGTTGTTTTTCTAAGGCCACAACTATGCTTAAACCACATCAGGAGACAACTTTGGAAGTGTGGGAAGTTTTAGAAATGTACATTTTATTTTTTAGTGTAGGTGTCCTTTAATTCAAAAGCATGCCCCTAGCACTGTTGGGTTAGCGGTGTTTCTGTAACACATGAGGTGACATTTGCAAAACAAATGGTCACTGGATTGATGCAAATAATCATGATATCATTCTTCCAGGTATACATTGCTCACTTGGGTACACACTGGTTAAATCAGTGTTGTTTCCATGTAATTTCAATGAAATTACGTGAACCCACGTGGATTAGACGTTGAATTGACATCTGTTCCCAGTGGGAGACGACTTTGTAGCTAGTTAACATTTAATAGAGATGTTTTTTGGGAAAGCCTTTCCATCTACCAGAAGACTGTTACAGTGCCTTCACTGCTAGACAACCATTTTCAGGTCTTGACAGATTTTCAAGCAGATTTAAGTAAACTGTAACTCAGGCACTCAAGAACATTCACTGTTTTCTTGGTAAGCCTCTCCAGTGCAGATTTGGCCTTGTGTTATAGGTTATTGTCATGCTGAAATGTGGATTAATCTCCCAGTGTCTGGTGGAAAGCAGCGTACCTGAGAAACTCCCCAGTCCTTAACGATTAAAAGCATACCCATAACATGATGCAGCCACCACTATACTTGAAAATATGGAGAGTGGTACTCAGTAATATGTTTGGGGCATATCCAATACAACACAACACTTTGTATTCAGGACAAAAAGTGAATTGCTTTGCTAATTTTTTTGCAGTATTACTTTAGTACCTTGTTGCAAACAGGATGCATGTTTTGGAATATTTTTATTCTGTATAGGCTTCATTCTTTTTAGTATTGTGGAGTAAAACTACAATGTTGATCCATCTTCAGTTTTCTCCTATCACAGGCATTCAACTCTAGCTGTTTAAGTCACCATTGGCCTCATGGTAAAATCCCTGAGTGGTTTCCTTCCTCTCTGGCAACTGAGTTAGGAAGGATGCCTATGTCTTTGTAGTGACTGGGTTTATTGATACACCATTCAAAGTGTAATTAATAACTTCACCACACTGAAAGGGATATTCAATGTTTTTGTTTTGTTTACCCATCTACCAATGCGTGCCCTTCTTTGCGGGGCATTGGAAAACCACCTTGGACTTTGTGGTTGAATCTGTGTTGGAAATTCACTGCTCGGCTCGGGGACCTTACAGATGTGTGTGGGGTACAGAGATGAGGTAGTCATTCAACAATCATGTTAATCCCTATTATTATACACAGAGTGAGTCCATGCATCTTATTATGTGACTTAAGAAAATATTTACTACTGAACTTATATAGGCTTGCCATAACAAAGGGTTTGAATACTTATTGACTCAATACATTTCAGCTTTTCATTTTGTATTAATTTGTAAAAATTTATAAAAACATAATTCCACTTTGACATTACGGGGTATTGTGTGTAGGCCAGTGTAAAAAATTGAATCTAAACAAAATCAATTTTAAATTCAGTCTAACTCAACAAAATTTGAAAAAAGTCAAGCGGTGTGAATACTTTCTGAAGACACTGTAGGCCTATCATTAACATTGCTTTATTTTTCCTGCTTGAAACTGACATTTTATTTCATATTATGAGGTATGTCTTACCTTGCTTCAAAGTAGCCTATAGCCAAAATCCCTCCATAGCAACATGGAGGCAATTGTTTTATAAAGACTTCCTCGTATGCGTTCTGCTGTTTTATTGGTTTTCTTTCAACTTTCTTTTTTATTATCTAGCAGCCAAAGGCATCCTAGTCATATTAGCAACCGATAATAGTTGTTGCATCTTTAGATCTCACCTCTTTCTAAATTCCTAGCGGATATTTCTAAACGTTGTGTGGTGAGCATTTTAGAAAGATGTTTTCCCGCAAATTGCATTTGGGAACATTCACGCTTAGGCCCAACGCCGTGTGCACATTGCTGCACTTTAAATGTGAAGAAATAATAGTTTATCAACATTTTAAGCTAAACATTCTGATCTGTTCCATCAGCCTTTATTAATTGATACAGCATATACCTCCACTCCACTACTTTGATACACATCGTGGGGATTAAAAAGTGAGTACATTCAATGACAACTGAAAAATAAGTGGGTATGCGGCGTATACCCTACACTACACCATGGTCTCCTACTTGAATAACAAAACCTATGGTTGGCCATTGGCCATGTTGCTCATCCCTGTGTCCATTACCCCAATCAGTCTCCGCTCTCAGCCGCCATCACAGTGCAGGGCGACCGGCGCCGGCCATGGTGTTGTTGCCATGGAAACCCCAACCCCTATTGCGCCTGTGGGGATAGGATGGAGTGAGTTGCGGCTCTGCAGGGTTTGGGGATTATGCCCAAGATGCATTAAAATAGGGTCTGTTCTCCCCTTATTAAAATAGGGTCTGTTCTCCCCACATTAAAATAGGGTCTGTTCTCCCCACATTAAAATAGGGTCTGTTCTCCCCACATTAAAATAGGGTCTGTTCTCCCCACATTAAAATGGGTCTGTTCTCCCCACATTAAAATGGGTCTGTTCTCCCCTTATTAAAATAGGGTCTGTTCTCCCCTTATTAAAATAGGGTCTGTTCTCCCCACATTAAAATAGGGTCTGTTCTCCCCACATTAAAATAGGGTCTGTTCTCCCCACATTAAAATAGGGTCTGTTCTCCCCTTATTAAAATAGGGTCTGTTCTCCCCACATTAAAGTGAAATATCTCACCGTGTGTACCAGCGAAGACTTGCGTAAGCATCAGAATGTAGGAACATAATGTTTTGCTGGGGGTTGTGCCAAACCTTGCATCTGTTTACATTATCACCATGACACTTTGTGCTCTGCAGCAACCTTTCTCTTTATCCAGGCAGCTCCCTACATATTTAACATGACTGAGAGAGAAAAGGATCAAAGGACTGCCGGTGCCTGTGACAGATCAGTGTCAGAGCAGCAGACCTGTAATAATAAGCTGAACACCCCTCTGTTCTACCACTGTGGACTCACTCCATACAAACACCAACAATACAGAACAAAGCTATTTCATTAACACCTTCATATGAATAGATTTGACCATGTTAAAATGTTAATGACTAGATATTGCCATTTCTCTAAATAGTATCTCCAAATATTTTGAACTGCCTAGGTGCACTCACTGCTCAAACATCTGGAGTGGAGGTGCTGGCCTAGCTTAAGTGGATACTGCAAGTAAACACAAGGTGTGGAAATCTCCATGTAAAATACTAGACTTAATCTACTAGAGCTAGCGTATTTTTATATGAGAGTGATGCACCTTGATTTTAAACCAGCTCTGTGTACTTACTATTAAAGCCCATGAAGACTACTGCAGTGACAGCCACACACTACTGTTTAGTGAGAACACTGCACTTTGTAGTTTGAGATGGATTAAGATGCCAAACACATTTCCTCTTCCTCTCCCTCTCCTCTTCCTCTCTTTTCCTTGAATGAGGGGGAATCTCCTTCCTTGCTCTAGGATGCCCCATACATAATTTATGATCCCTTTATTAATTGAAGGTCTGTCTTCACCGTGTGTGTATATGTCTGTGTTTGTGGGCCAACCCACCCTCTTTTATGCATGAGTCTGTAGTAGTAGTAGTAGTAGATCACATTTGTCTGGTGAAGTGAGGAGGTAAAACTCAAGACAGGCTATCTGGGACTGGGAGCAGTTCGTTTAGGCTGGTTTCAAACACTCCTAATGAGGCTCATCTGGCTCAGCTCTGACCACTGACACCGTAGCCTGGTCCCAAGACTGTATTCCGTATTTACACAGAAAGAGCAATTCCATTATACTGGGTGGATTCTGCAATAGACAAAGTACATCACCCCGCTCCTCCGCTCTCTCCACTGGCTTCCAGTTGAAGCTCGCATCCGCTACAAGACCATGGTGCTTGCCTAAGGAGCTGTGAGGGGAACGGCACCTCAGTACCTCCAGGCTCTGATCAGGCCCTACACCCAAACAAGGGCACTGCGTTCATCCACCTCTGGCCTGCTCGCCTCCCTACCACTGAGGAAGTACAGTTCCCGCTCAGCCCAGTCAAAACTGTTCGCTGCTCTGGCCCCCCAATGGTGGAACAAACTCCCTCACGACGCCAGGACAGCGGAGTCAATCACCACCTTCCGGAGACACCTGAAACCCCACCTCTTTAAGGAATACCTAGGATAGGATAAAGTAATCCTTCTGACCCCCCCCCCCCCCCTTAAAAGATTTAGATGCACTGTTTGTAAAGTGGCTGTTCCACTGGATGTCATAAGGTGAATGCACCAATTTGTAAGTCGCTCTGGATAAGAGCGTCTGCTAAATGACTTAAATGTAATGTAAATGTAAATGTACATAATATATGAGGACAATGCAGAGACTAACCATATAACTAGGCCTAATAAAAGTGTACTCTCTACAGGCAGTTCATGCATTGTGTGTCTTCAGAGAAGAAAAGACAAGGGATGCACAATATATCGGTGAACATATCGGAATCAGATGATATTAGCTACAAATGCCAACATCAGCATCGGCCCGATGTCTAGTTTAACGCCGATGTGCAAAACCGATGTCAAAGCTGACGTGCATACCTATATAATGTAGGTACATGACGTAATGACACAACGTAAAATGTTGCGCTACACGTGCAACACAGCATTCCTAACCTAGCCCACAATGTCTGCTGTGTGGATCGAGCAGCCAACAAGTCGAGCAGTCATTTGAAAGAGTAAGAAAGTCGTATTGCATGCTCATGAATGTGCTGGTTGTCATACCGCTGCTGCCATTTTCAATGGCATTTGAGAACATGTTTGAAACTTGGAAACATGAACACACTAGCTAGCTCCTTTCGAACAACTGACTCGAGAAATAAGCTCATCAACTGCACCTGCAGCATACGTGATACCCTCTGTCATGGCATTGAAACACCTGCACAACAAAACTGCCGACACAGGCTGTGAACAAGCGATTCGGTGGCATTCTCTCTTTACTGTGTCAGCACCATGCTCGATGCTATGTACAAGGACCGCTACTTTGATGCAGACAAGAAACAGGGTTTATGTGAAATGTTACATACACAGCTGGACAAGATGGAAACAGACACAGTGCACACTGAGGAAGAGAGGCCACAGACAGACAGAGCTGAAACTTCACCGCTTGACATATGACATGCACTCAACACTGCCCTTTCCCACCTGGACAAAAGGAACACCTATGTGAGAATGCTGTTCATTGACTACAGCTCAGCGTTCAACACCATTGTGCCCACGTAGCTCATCACTAAGCTGAGGACCCTGGGACTAAACACCTCCCTCTGCAACTGGATCCTGGACTTCCTGACGGGCCGCCACCAGGCGTTAAGGGTAGGCAAACACGACTCCAAAACCGTCATTAAGTCTGCTGACGACACAATAGTGTCACAATCACCGACAACGATGAGGCAGCCTATAGGGAGGTGGTCATAGAACTGGCTGTGTGGTGTCAGGACAACAACCTCCCACTCAACGTGAGCAAGACCAAGAAGCTGATCGTGGACTACAGGAAAAGGCGGGCAGAACAGGCCCCCATTAACATCGACGGGGCTGTAGTGGAGCAGGTCTAGAGTTTCAAGTTCCTTGGTGTCCACATCACCAACTAACTAACTTTCATGGTCTAAGCACACCAAGACAGTCGTGAAGAGGGCACAACAAAAACCTATTCCTCCTCAGGAGACTGAAAAGATTTGGCAGATCCTCAAAAAGTTCTACAGCTGCACCATCGAGAGCATCCTGACTGGTTGCATCACCGCCTGGTATGGCAACTGCTCGGCATCTGACCGTAAAGCACTACAGAGGGTAGTGTGTACAGCCCAGTACATCACTGGGGCCAAGCTTCCTGCAATCCAGAACCTATATAATAGGCGATGTCAGAGGAAAGCCTATAAAATTGTCAGACTCCAGTCACCCAAGTCATAGACTGTTTTCTCTGCTACCATGGTACCAGAGCACCAAGTCTAGGACCAAAAGGCTCCTTAACAGCTTCTACCCCCAAGCCAGAAGGCTGCTGAACAATTAATCAAATGGCCACCGGACTATTACATTGACCCCCCCCCCCCCCTCCGTTTGTTTTGTACACTGCTGCTACTCGCTGTTTATTACCTCAACTAACCTGTACCCCTGCACACTAACTCGGTACCGGTACCCCTATATATAATATAGCCTCATTATTGTTATTTCATTGTTACTTTTTATTATTATTTTAACTTTAGTTTATTTTGTAAATATTTTCTTAACCAACAGTGCAGTTCAAGAAGAGTTAAGGGCTTGTAAGTAATCATTTCATGGTAAGGTGTACTCTTGTTGTATTTGGCGCATGTGACAAATTGATTTGATGATGAAATCCTGGTTGAGAATAAACCGACTGAACAAATGAACGAAACAGCACTGCAAGTAAGTGAAAGAAATATAAGTGTTGATGATGTTTTACTGGTAATGGGGACATATATGAATGCCAACAACATAACTTGTTGGTCTCTGTGTGTGTGTGTGTGTGTGTGTGTGTGTGTGTGTGTGTGTGTGTGTGTGTGTGTGTGTGTGTGTGTAAAACCTTTATTTAACTAGGCAAGTCAGTTAAACTTCTAATGGCTGAAGGAGCAGTATTGATTAGCTTGGATGAAAGGTGCCCATTTCAAACGGCCTGCTCCTCAGTCATAGTTCCTAATATTTGCATATTATTAGTAGTATTGGATAGGAAACACTCTAAAGTTTCTAAAACTGTTTGAATTATGTCTGTGAGATTAACAGAACTCATATTGGCAGGCATAATCCTGAGTTGAAATCAAAACAGGAAGTCAGAAATCTGAGCTTGTCTGTATTCACCAGAGTCCCTTAAGAAATCCAATTGAGTTATGAATGATGTTGCACTGCCTAGGGGTTCCACTAGATGTCAGCAATCAATAGAAATTCCAATGAGACTTCTATGATGTTGTGGGAGAGAATGAGAGCAGAATCAGTCAGGTGTCCATCAAGCAGCCTTGTCCTGATCATGCCTTTTCTTCATGCAAGCGTTAGGCATTCCATTCAAACGTTCCATTGCTCACGCAGACAAGAACGAATACTCCGGTTGGAACTTTATTGAAACTATATGTTAAAAACATCCTAATGATTGATTCAGTACTTAGTTCGAAATGTTTCTTCGACCGGTAATATCACATGTTGAAGTTTTTGTCCGATATATAATGCTGACCAGAATTAGCGTTTGGATATGTAAACCAGACGCGCTAACAAAAGAAGGTATTTGGACATAAATAATGGATTTTTTTCGAACAAAACAAACATTTATTGTGGACCTGGGATTCCTGGTGTGCTTTCTGATCTAGATCATCAAAGGTAATGGAATATTTATCATGTATTTTATTGTTTATAGTGACGCCATCTTTGCAGCTGTGGTATGCTACTTTTGAGCGCCGTCTCAGATTATAGCGTGCAATTATTTTTCCGTAAAGTTTTTAAAAAATCTGACATAGCGGTTGCATTAAGGAGAGGGATATCTATAATTCAATGTGTATAACTTGTATTATCATCTATATTTATGATGAGTATTCATGTTGAAACGATGGGCTATGCAAAGTCACTTGATGTTTTTGCATTTAGTGAATCTTGTAGCCTCAATGTAAACTCAGATTTTTTGATATAAATATGAATTTAATCAAACAAAATATACATGTATTGTGTAACATGAAGTCCTATGAGTGTCATCTGATGACAATAATCGAAGGTTAGTGATTCATTTTATCTCTATTCTGGTTTTTGTGAAGCTATCTTTAGCTGGGAAAAATGGCTGTGATTTATTTTTGGTTTTGTGGTGACCTAACATAATCGTTTGTAGTGCTTTCGCTGAAAAGCCTATTTGAAATCGGACACTTTGGTGGGATTAACAACAAGATTACCTTTAAAATGATATAAGACACATGAATGTCTGAGGAATTTTAATTATGAGATTTCTGGTTTTTGAATTTGGCGTCCTGCACTTGGACTGGCTGTTGTCATATCAGTCCCGTTACCGGGACTGCAGCCATATTAAGAACAAATTATTATTTACAATGATGTCCTACCCCGACCAAACCCGGACCATGCTGGGCCAATTGTGTGCCCTATGGGACTCCCAATCACGGCCGGATGTGATACAGCCTGGTTTCGAACCAGGTGCTGTAGTGATGCCTCTTGCACTGAGATGCAGTGCCTTAGACCGCTGCACCACTTGGGAGCCCACAAAGCGAGGTCCATACAGAAATGGTTTGTCGAGATCGGTGTGGAAGAACTTGACTGGCCTGCACAGAGCCCTGACCTCAACCACATCGAACACCTTTGGGATGAATTGGAGCACTGACTGCGAGCCAGACCTTATCACCCTACATCAGTGCCCGACCTCACTAATGCTCTTGTGGCTGAATGGAAGCAAGTCCCTGCAGCAATGTTCTAACACCTAGTGGAAAGCCTTCCCAGAAGCGTGGAGGCTGTTATAGCAGCACAGCGGGGACCAACTCCATATTAATGTCCATAATTTTGGAATGAGATCTTTAACGAGCAGGTGTCCACATACTTTTGGTCATGTAGTGTAGTATAGGAAAAAATGCATCACTTTTCTGCCCCTTTGCTATAGTGTGGTAGGGTAATCGGACCAAAATGCTTGTTACAAACTATCATCTCTACAGTGCTGTTATATCACATCTTACTTTATAGGCTATGGTTTGGAGATGACAGCCTAGTAGACAGAAGCATGTCTAATCTACGAAATATATTACCAACTATTTGATTTTGTCTGTTAAGCTGTGTGCACTGAACTGACATGCATGATTGTTGCTGACACTCCGATGTTCAGATGAAGGGCATTTTTTTTTTATGATGGTTTGATGGTATTTTATCTTTTTGAATAATAAAAGTTCTAAATTTGTTTTATGAGTAGTACGTGAACCTAGGGTGACAACACACACAGTTGAGGTTTACATACACCTTAGCCAAATACATTTAAACTCAATATTTCACAGTTCCTGACATTTAATCCAAGTAAAAATGCCCTGTCTTAGGTCAGTTAGGATCACCACTTTATTTTAAGAATGTGAAATGTCAGAATAGTAGTAGAGAGAATTATTTATTTCAGCTTTTATTTCTTTCATCACATTCACAGTGGGTCAAAAGTGTACAAGCACTCAATTAGTATTTGGTAGCATTGCCTTTTAAATTGTTTAACTTGGGTCAAATGTTTCAGTTAGCCTTCCACAAGCTTCCCACAATAAGTTGGGTGAATTTCGGCCCATTCCTCCAGACAGAGCTGGTGTAACCAAGTCAGGTTTGTAGGCCTCCTTGCTCACACACACTTTTTAAGTTCTGCCCACACATTTTATATAGGGCTGAGGTTAGGGCTTTGTGATGGCCACTCCAATACCTTGACTTTGTTGTCGTTAAGCCATTTTACCACAACTTTGGAAGTATGCTTGGGGTCAATGTCCATTTGGAAGACCCATTTGCGACCAAGCTTTAACTTCCTGACTGATGTCTTGAGATGTTGCTTCAATATATCCACATAATTTTCCTGCCTCATGATGCCATCTATTTTGTGAAGTGCACCAGTCCCTCCTGCAGCAAAGCACCCCCACAACATGATGCTGCCACCTTCGTGCTTCACGGTTGGGATGGTGTTCTTTGGCTTGCAAGACCCACCTATTTCCCCCAAACATAACGATGGTTATTATGGCCAAGGAGTTCTATTTTTGTTTCATCAGACCAGAGGACATTTCTCCAAAGAGTACGATCTTTGTCCCCATGTGCAATTGCAAACCGTAGTCTGGCTTTTTTATGGCGGTTTTGGAGCAGTGGCTTCTTCCTTGCTGAGCGGCCTTTCAGGTTATGTCGATATAGGGCTTGTTTTACTGTGGATATAAAAACTTTTTTACCCGTTTCCTCCAGCATCTTCACAAGGTCCTTTGCTGTTGTTCTGGGATTGATTTGAACTTTTCACACCGAAGTACGTTCATCTCTAGGAGACAGAACGCATCTCCTTCCTGAGCGGTATGACGGCTGTGTGGTCCCATGGTGTTTCTACTTGCGTACTATTGTTTGTACAGATGAACGTGGTACCTTTTAGGCATTTGGAAATTGCTCCCAAGGATGAACCAGACCTGTGGAGGTCTACACATTTTTTTCTGAGGTCTTCTTGATTTCTTTTGATTTTCCCTTTATGTCAAGTAAAGAGGCAGTGAGTTTGAAGGCAGGCCTTGAAATACATCCACAGGTACACCTCCAGTAGGCCAATTGACATCATTTGAGTCAATCAGAAGCATCTTAAGCCATGACATTTTCTGGAATCTTCCAAGCTGTTTAAAGGCACAGTCAACTTAGTGTATGTAAACTTCTGACCCAATGGAATTGTGATACAGTGAAATAATCTGTCTGTAAACAATTGTTGGAACAATTACTTGTGTCATGCACAAAGTAGATGTCCTAACTGACTATAGTTTTTTAACAAGAAATTTGTGGAGTGGTTGAAAAATTAGTTTTAATGACTCCAACCTAAGTGTATGTAAACTTCCAACTTCAACTGTACATGTGTACATATATACATACATACATTCTAAGGGATTTTCAAGGGGTCTTTCTCCATTCTGAGTTTTTTTATACTGTTCAACCCCCCAAAAAATGAAATACATTTCTGCATTTCCTGCGCTCATTTATGGTAATTTCCACACTGCGACGTAGGGCTGCACGATATGAGGCAAACAATCTAGGCCGTATTTTTAACCAAATGTTGCAGTTGCGATTTGAAACTTAGGTGAACTTTTGGAATCATAAAAATATAATGATTAGTATATAGTTTGTATTCAAAGTGCCCACTATTAAATTCTGTCTTTGACATGACAACAAATGCGAGGGAGGAGTTATTGTGACAGGGTAGGAACCAAAGTGTTGGTCAGTGTTTCCTAGGGGATCCTATAATCTTTGGCTACATTGAATGTTTTCTCTTAGCTGCTTTATGTAGCTAATATACTCATGCTTTCCGTATTCCTCTTTGATTTAAAAGATACATTTGCACAAACATCGTTGTCATCAACATTTTTGCATGTGCTGCATTGACTATGCAGACTGAACGCAAGTGTGTCATGGTCGAGGAGCAACAAATGCGCTCCTTGAGTGACGGGGCTGGGCTAGCTCTGTGTGGAAAGCGGCAACGAGAGAGAGAGAGCATGGAGAAATGACTCAAGTAGCGGAGTAAACTATAAAAATGGAGACATGGTGTATCACATTTAACAAACCAAACATTCAAATACTGTTATAGAAGGTAACGTAAAAACCCAAACTGGTCCGTGCATCAATACCGGTATATCGTAAAATATGGTATACCGCCCAGCCCTAATTCTTGTCCACGCTCACTTAAAAAAAAAAAAAATGTTCAGGTCGTCTAATAATTTGGTCATGTAAAAATGATTTGAACTCACATTTCACGATCTGACATAATGGCAGGCAACAATTTAGGCTTTAAATTAGTGACTCTTTTTTTCTTCATGGCTTTAGGTCCATTTCTAAGCATTACTGGACAAAAAGTTGTTCATTTGGCTCCCAAATGGCTCTTCGTTCAGTGATGCTTAGAATTGGACCTGAAACCATGAAAAAAAGTAACTTTTAGGTGAACAGAGCTGAATGATCCGGCTCACAGAAAAGACTCAGAATGCCCATCACTACGCAACACAGCTCAAAGGGGACAATGGTGTCTTAAAAGGGCGATAACATACTTTGTAAAAGATGAATTGGAGTGAATAATTTGTAATTATTTATACATTTTATAATAAAATAATTATTAGTAATAATTACAATCGGGATGTTGTGTCCAGTGAGGTAAATGCAGATGGACAAATCTATGCTTCAGCCTATGTACATTTTATAGCCACTATGATGCATTATTTAGGTTACAGGTGATAATGCATATTGCTAATAGTACATCTGATAATAGAGGCCATAGTCCAATCTGTTAAAATAATTTTTACCCATATGTTTTTGGGCTCATTTCTGGAGATGATAATTATATTTTAAGTGTTAGCATAATTTTATTTTCATACATTTTTGAGTAGAATGTCTGTTTAAAAAGTCACCAGAACTGAGCTTCAGTCCTTCTATATGGGACCCCGGACTCACTGTTACTTCAGGAATTCAACCAGTGTTCTCTTTAAATGTGAGTAATGTGCTAAAGTGTGTGTCTGTAACTGTGACATTCTCAATTTGGCTACACCATTGTAGTGCATATTTTAAGCAGGCATTAGGAGAACCCAGGGGTCCTGACTGAAGTTTCACAAGCTTTCTGTTCTTTCCACAGCTCTGGGATGTGCGTGTGTAAGACAGGCGTGTACGGTGACAAGTGTGACGATTGCCACCCAGGTTTCTTCCGGTTCAGCAGCACGGGTTGCCAGCCATGCCAGTGCAATAATCACTCCAACTACTGCCACCCACAATCAGGTGAGTCACCCTCGCTGTGCCCAAGGTTGAAACAAATGTCTGCCATGGCCTCTACTCTATGCCAGGGCTGTGCAGACTGCAGAGAAGCCACACATTTGCACAGATGCAGAAATGCATTAAGCAAACTAACTTTTATTAATCAAATTAACTCTAGGGAAGCCTTTTCCATGAAATCATATTCTTAATATGTCCCCAACAGAGCTGTTTATGCAGTAAACACGAAACTGCATTAGTTGTTATGTAACGGTAAAAAAACTGCCATACTGAATTCTCCTCCAGAGAGATTCACTCCCATGCTCCCTGCTGACAGACTGTTTGGGGAGTTGCAGTGATTTGATTTGTATTCACACTGTGTGATATTGCCTTGGCCTTAAAAGGAAGAAAAAAAAAAAAATCCATCGGCTGTTAAAATGAGTTTGTCGACCACAGCCAACGTAGCTTCCATTCTGCTAATGAGGAAATGTCAGAGTCATCACTCCGCTGCAATCACTGTGATAAGCATTTTCGCCTGTTCCCTTTCACTTTTCCATAGTTCACAGCTGGGCAGAATGGCAGGCCTAAGTACGTGCAGCATGATAAGCAAATTACGCACCTTTCCTCCTACACACATTAATGAGTATAGATCTGTATATAATGACGAGGTGCCGATGTCTCCGCCCTAACAGTGGTAGTGGTTGACCGAAAGGCAGGAGACCATTTTAGGGCCAAAATGAGCCCATAGAAACACATTGGGCATATTTTTGGACAGATTTTGGCGAGAGAGAAATCTCTCCATTTGCATATTCCTCTCTGTTTACACACACACATCTTCTCTGTTTACACACAGATGCCAAGCCCCTCCCCCCGCCATTCACAACAACAAAGATGAGAGATCACTTCTTCCCCTCTGACAAATGGTTTCAGTTCACTATTTGCATTTGAGGTTTGGTCGAACAGAATCGGTCATATGGAGACCCAAACACATTGTCATTATTTTACTGTATTAGAGGAGAAGTTAACCTTCCTAACGAAACCATGTTTACGTCTCAACTCCTCAGATTACATGCAGAGCAGACACTACTAAAACGGGAGTTTAAAACAACTTTGATTTTCGAAAATGAATGCTCACTTTGTCGCGCACGGCTTTGCGGTACCACGTACCCGTTATACTAGCTGTTTAGTCTGTGTTTTAAAAACACAATTATATAAGGAATTGGCAACTCGTTCTCATTCTGAGAAATAAGGTAGGCCACTTGATTTCAACATCTGAACAAAGAGGACAGGCTAGCATCCTTTTAAACACTTTGAGACGGACAGAAGGGTGTGTTCAAAACAATTCAACTGTTCTGCCTTGTTCGCTAGCAAATGGATCCAAGTTGACTAAACTTGAAATATAAATATTAGCTGGCTACTCACTATCACGTGGGCTTGTGCTTGAGAGATTGTTTATAAGACCCGTGTTAATTTCCTATAATGCCTTCTACAAGAAGTTAGTAATTGGGCTATAAGTGAATGTGCATTATGCTTGGTTCAAAAAAGCAGCTTAAACTATTTTGATAAAATATATTGAACAAAAATATAAACGCAACATGTAAAGTGTTGGTCCCATGTTTTATGAGCTGAAATATCCCAGACATTTTCCATACGCTCAAGAAGCATATTTCAAATTTTGTGCACAAATTTGTTTATATCCATGTTAGTGAGCAATTCTCCTTTGCCAAGATAATCCATCCACCTGACAGGTGTGGAATATCAAGAAGCTGATTAAATAGCATGATTTAATTAAGCAATAATGTCCGAGGCGGTGTGGTATGTGGCCAATATACCATGGCTAAGGGCTGTTCTTAGGCACAATGCAACGCATGGTCACCAATGTAGTTAGAGCAGTAAAAATAATGTTTTATTATACCCATATGGTATACGGTCTGATATACCATGGCTGTCAGCCAATCAGTATTCAGGGCTCGAACCACCCAGTTTATAATCAGGGACAATAAAAGGCCACTCTAAAATGTGCAGTTTGTCACACAACCCAATGCCACAGATGTCTCACGTTTTGAGGGAGCGTGCAATTGGCATGCTGACTGCAAGATGTTCACCAGAGCTGTTGCCAGAAAATGTAATGTTCATTTCTCTACTTTAGGCTCCCTCTGACGTTGTTTTGGAGAATTTGGCATTATGTCCAACAGGCCTCACAACCGCAGACCACGTGTAACCAGGCAGTGGGTGGGCCTGGCTTCCAAGTGGGTATGTCTATGGCCACCCATGGCTACGCCCCTGCCCAGTCATGTGAAGTCCATGGATTAGGGCCCAATTCATTTATTTCAATTCTCATATCCTTATATGAACTGTAATTCAGTAAAATCATTGAAATTGTTGCATGTTGTTTTTATATTTTTGTTCAGTATAATTAAATTATTAGTGGGTCTTATGGTTGTGGAAGGCTTATATTAAGCCTAGGTATAATTTCACAAGCCTTGAATTCATTAGATTATTGATGACTGTTTTAAATGCAGTGTATTTGACTTTTAGTTGTACAACAAAGCTAATTTATAGAAAACATTTTTAAAAATCGAGATATACATTGCCTTCGGAAAGTATTCAGAACCTTTGACTTTTTTCACATTTTGTTACGTTACAGCCTTATTCTGAAATGGATTGAATAAAACAATTTCCACAGCAAGCTGCACACAATGCCCCATAATGACAAAGCAAAAACAGGTTTTTGGAAATGTTTGCACATTTATTAAAGATAAAAAACATTCCTTATTTACATAAGTATTCAGACCCTTTGATATGAGACTAGAAATTGAGCTCAGGTGCATCCTGTTTCCATTAATAATCCTTGAGATGTTTCTACAACTTGATTGGAGTCTACCTGACATAAATTCAATTGATTGGACACAGGCCAAAAACCAAGCCATGAGGTCGAAGGAATTGTCCGTAGCGCTCCGAGACAGGATTGTGTCGAGGCACAGATCTAGGGAAGGGTAACAAACATTTCTGCAGCATTGAAGGTCCCCAAGAACACAGTGGCCTCCATCATTCTTAAATGGAAGAAGTTTGGAACCACCAAGACTCTTCCTAGAGCTGGCCGCCCGGCAAAACGGAGCAATCAGGGGAGCAGGGCATTGGTCAGGGAGGTGACCAAGAACCCGATTTGTCATTCTGACAGAGCTCTAGAGTTTCTCTGTGGAGATGGCAGAACCTTCCAGAAGGACAACCATCCCTGCAGCACTCCATCAGCAGCCTTTATGGTAGAGTGGCCAGACATAAGCCACTCCTCAGTAAAAGGCACATGAGAGCCCGCTTGGAGTTTGCCAAAAGGCACCTAAAGACTCTCAGACCATGAGAAACAAGATTCTCTGGTCTGATGAAACCAAGATTGAATGCCAAGCGTCACGTCTGGAGGAAACCTGGCACCATCCCTTCGGTGAAGCATGGTGGCAGCATCATGCTGTGGGGATGTTTTTCAGCTGCAGGGACTGGGAGACTACTCAAGATCGAGGCAAAGATTAACGGGGCAATGTACAGAGATCCTTGAAGAAAACCTGCCCCAGCGCGCTCAGGACCTCAGATTAGGGCGAAGGTTCACCTTCCAACAGGACAACGACCCTAAGCACACAGCCAAGACACTGCAGGAGTGGCTTCGGGACAAGTCTCTGAATGTCCTTGAGTGGCCCAGCCAGAGCCTGGACTTGAACCCGATCGAACATCTCTGGAGAGACCTGAAAATAGCTGTGCAACAACGCTCCCCATCCAACCTGACAGAGCTTGAGAGGATCTGCAGAGAAGAATGGGTGAAACTCCCCAATACAGGTGTGCGAAGCTTGTAGGCGTCCTACCTAAGAAGACTCGAGGCTGTAATCGCTGTCAAAGGTGCTTCAACAAAGTACTGAGTAAAGGGTCTGAATTCTTATGTAAATGTGATATTTCAGTTTTTTTATAAAGTAGCCAAACTTTTTTTTTTTTTGCTTTGTCATTATTGTGTGTAGATTGATGTCAGGGGGAAACAATTTAATCAATTTTAGAATAAGGCTGTAACCTAACAAAACGTATAAAAAGTCAAGGGGTCTGAATACATTCCGAAGGTACTGTATATCATGAATCGCCCATAAGTTTTAAAAAACTCCATGATATTTCGGCCATACTGTATCACCCAGCCCTACGGCATACACAAGGCACTCATAATACCAGTCATGTGAGTGTTGCAGTGTCATTCATAACGTCCTTTATAACACATCACTGGTCTACGACTATTATGGACATGTTTTGACTTTCTGTGTATATTGGGCATTGTCACATAGAGAAATGCATCAATTTAGAGACAGTAGCCAAGTTAATGCCATGGTAAGGATACTATTTTGTGAGTGTTGATCTGGACAATGATAATTGCATCTATACAGAAGAGGAAGTAGAACCGACACCCTCCCAGCTTATGTAGGCTACCATGAAGTAGCATACATTTCAAGCTTATGCAATGCTTTTCAGTGCTTGAATGCTAGTCTTGAGTCATACAATCAATATTCTTCACGAGGGTTGAAAAATCCAGAAATCCTAGATGGAGGATTCCTGGAATGAGGAGGGAGTAAGAAGGGAGGGACTCCTCCTCTCACCAGAATTTCGACTGCTTGCCGCTCCAGCCTTAGAATAGGGTGTGTACTGTACGGTCCAGTTACTCATCTATCTCACTTTCAGATCACCTATGACCTCTAGCCTGGTCCCAGATCTGATACCATGGGAGTTGGCTATATAGTACAAACACACCAGGCCTTCTGAGCACAGGTCAGAATAGCAGAACTCTCCGGAGAGCTGGTTGCCTCAGTGGGCCTAGGGCAGTCACCATCTTTGAATACAGGACATGAACAGGAGACCTAATGATCCATCGCCATCTTTGTTCTGTGTCCCAGGGGATGCCAGGGGGCCTTGTGTAGGAAAATCCCCAGCGGAGGTGTCTTACAAGGGGGTTTGTCTTGGTAGACACAGCCCCTTTGATCCCTGCCAAAGACGGATTGGAATAAAAGACACCCTTGCCTAGTGCCTCCTAAGCTGATTCCATTATGTTTCTTGGTGTGTCAGACTGTCGGGGAAATATGCTCTTCATCTGGTGTGCTGCTACTACGGAGAAGCAGTTCGAGGCCATTGTATAAGAAAAATTGGATGTCAAGACTGAAAGCTCAAAGCAATCGAACCTCCATTGCGGTATTTACACAGGCATTTTCTTGCCATGATCAAACAAAATCTCAGAATGGTTTGCCATTGTAAAAACCTACTGATTTTAAGATCACTTTATTGGTCAATTGCACTCAAGGTCAAACTGTAATTCCGCTTGTAATTCAACCCCTCAGAAAGGCACACATACATACACATACAGGTTTTTTGAGAGTTGCAGGGGGCTGTTGTGGGGGGTTAAGTGCCTTGCTCAAGGACACAACGGCAGGCAATGGCATCTAGGATTTGATACCAGAAACCCTCTGGTTGCCAGCTCACGTCCCGACAGATTTTTCCCGATGAACCCGGGATTTGAACTGGCAAACCTCCGGTTGCTGGCTCCAACTCATTGATCACTAGGCTACCTGCCACCCGACTGATGCTACCGGTTAGAGCCTACCATGGAGGACAATATCAGAATGACAGGTGTGCAGATGTGAACAAGACACTGCGATAATAATAGTAATATAATGTTATTCTTAAGCATTTCCATTAAAAACATTAAAACACCACGTGTACAAGACCTATACATTAAAAACGGATTCAAAACCATCTTGAGGGAAGCAACACAATATCTGATAAGCGCTATTTAATATGGTCTAAACCTTATCTTTTTGAGACAAGTGGGAGTGGTCAAAGAGAAATTAGTGAAACTACAGCCTCAATGTGAGGTAGAGGACCAGGGAAGGAGGTTGCACAGCCGTGTAATGTACTCCCACTACTGTACTTTAAATATACTACAACTATAACCTGGTGTCCCCATCACCACATGCAATGACATTGGCATAGTAGGACTAACTATGTAAGCCAAAATACCAGATGTGGGTTCAACTACTAAACTCTGCAAAAAAAGAAACTTCCTCTCACTGTCAACTGCGTTTATTTTCAGCAAACTTAATATGTGTAAATATTTGTATGAACATAACAATATTCAACAACTGAGACATAAACTGAACAAGTTCCATAGACATGTCACTAACAGAAATGGAATAATGTGTACCTGAACAAAGGGGGGGTCAAAATCAAAAGTAACAGTCAGTATCTGGTGTGGCCACCAGCTGCATTAAGTACTGCAGTGCATCTCCTCCTCATGGACTGCACCAGATTTGCCAGTGCTTGCTGTGAGATGTTACACCACTCTTCCACCAAGGCACCTGCAAGTTCCCAGACATTTCTGGGGGGAATGGCCCTAGCCCTCACCCTCCGATCCAACAGGTCCCAGACGTGCTCAATGGGATTGAGATCCGGGCTCTTCGCTGGCCATGGCAGAACACTGACATTCCTATCTTGCAGGAAATCAGGCACAGAACGAGCAGTATAGCTGGTGGCATTGTCATGCTGGAGGGTCATGTCAGGATGAGCCTGCAGGAAGGGTACCACATGAGGGAGGAGGATGTCTTCCCTGTAACGCACAGCGTTGAGATGAGGACGATCAGCTGTCCGTCCTGTCTCCCTGTAGCGCTGTACGGACATGGAAATGTATTGCCCTGGCCACATCTGCAGTCCTCATGCCTCCTTGCAGCATGCCTAAGGCACCTTCATGCAGATGAACAGACCCTGGGCATCTTTCTTTTGGCGTTTTTCAGAGTCAGTAGAAAGGCCTCTTTAGTGTCCTAAGTTTTCATAACTGTGACCTTAATTGCCTACCGTCTGTAAGCTGTTAGTGTCTGAACGACCGTTCCACAGGTGCATGTTCATTAATTGTTTATGGTTCATTGAACAAGCATGGGAAACAGATGTTAAACCCTTTACAATGAAGATCTGTGAAGTTATTTGGATTTTTACAAATTATCTTTGAAAGACAGGGTCCTGAAAAAGGGACGTTTCCTTTTTTGCTGAGTTTATTTGAAATAATTTCAAATACAGTACATGACCAAAAGGATGTGGACACTTGCTCGTTGAACATCTCATTCCAAAATCCTGGGCATTATTATGGAGTTGGTCCCCTTTTGCTACTATAACATCCTCCACTCTTCTGGGAAGGCTTTCCGCTAGATGTTGGAATATTGCTGCGGGGCTTGCTTCCATTCAGCCAGAAGAGCATTAGTAAGGTCGGGCACTGATTTTGGGTGATTACGCCTGGCTCGCAGTCCGTGTTCCAATTCATCCCAAAGGTTTTAATGATGTTGAGGTCAGGGCTCTGTGTAGGCCAGTCAGGTTGTTCCACACGGATCTCGACAAACCATTTCTGTATGGACCTCACTTTGTGCATGGGGGCATTGTCATGCTGAAACTGGAAAGGGCCGTCCCCAAACAGTTTCCACAAAGTTTGAAGCACAGAATCTTCTCAAAAGTCATTGTATGCTGTAGCGTTAAGATTTCCCTCTACTGGAATTAAGGGTCCTAGCCCGAACCATGAAAAACAGTCCGAGACCATTATTCCTCCTCCACCAAACTTTACAGTTGGCACTATGCATTTGGCCATGTAGCGTTCTCCTGTTATCCGCCAAACCCAGATGAAGCCGTCGGACTGCCAGATGAAGTGTGATTCATCACTCCAGGGAACGCGTTTCCACTGCTCCAGAGTCCAATGGCGGCGAGCTTTACACCACTCCAGCCAATGCTTGGCAATGTGCATGGTGATCTTAGGCTTGTGTGCGGCTGCTCTTCCATGGAAACCCATTTCATGAAGCTCTTGTGCTGACATTGCTTCCAGAGGCAGTTTGGAACTCTAGTGAATGTTGCAGCCGAGGACCGACCATGTTTATGCTCTATGCGCTTCAGCACTTGGTGGTCCCATTCTGGGAGCTTGTGTGGCCTACCACTTCAAGGCTGAGCCTTTGTTGCTCCGAGACATTTCCACTTCAATAACAGCACTTACAGTTGACCAGGGCAGCTCTAGCAGGGCAGAAATTTGACGAACTAACTTGTTGGAAAGGTGGCATCCTATGACGGTGCCATGTTTAAAGTCACTGAGCTCTTCGGTAAGGACATTCTACTGCCAATATTTGTCTATGGAGATTGCATGGCTGTCAGCAACAGGTTTGACTGAAATAGCCAAATCCGCTAATTTGAAGGCGTGTCCACATACTTTTGTATATGTAGTCTACTTTAGTGGTGCTTGATTGAGCTTGCATGTTGCAGTGGAACCAATTAAAAAGTCCCTCGCATGCAAACCCTGTCCCCTGGCACACCAGGCGAAATAAAATGTTCTGATATATACAGAGCTCAACTGAGTAAACTAACTGCAAAGTCTGACACTAAAAACTACTGCTATTGGTTTAGGGGGTCCATAGAGCCCAAAGAGCAAAACATTTCCCGAGCCAGCTGGTCAGCTTTACGACTTCAACTGATGTGGGTTTTTCTATTGGCATTCATTCACTTTCAAGAGCAACAGAAAATTGTAATCCCACCACCTCACCAGCCACTGCTGTGCGGCTTAGCCCTGTGTTGAAAGCAGTGGCCTGATTGAGTAGCATGAAATCATGTGGCTGTTGCCAAGCCTCTGTCCAAATCAATATACCTGTCTACAATGGCGTCATCCTGTCCACAATTAGGTCAGTCAGATAAGGCCAACTGTCACGAAGCAATCAGGTGTTAAATAGATATATATTAGCAGAGGGATTTGTCGTGGTGAAAAAGGTGCATAAGCACTGAACCGCCGTCGACATGACGGGTGGCGAGTAACCTGAACACGCTACTGCTAACAATGCTAATTTAGCATGCTACTTGCTCCTCGTAGTTGAGATGCTTTCTGGCTTCTAGCAAAGAATGTAATTTTACAGTTTTAAGTTTAATGGGGTCCTTAGAATAAAACAATAGATCAATTTTAGATTTGAGTTGTAGTGGAATGCCTGTGAGGGAAATATCAGGCCTATAGCATGGCGGGCTTGTTTCAACAGCTCATCACTAAGTGATTATGTTAATTTGATTAGGTTCACTTATTATTTCACCGTCTCTTATGAAGGGGGGAACATATGTAAAAATCCAGTATTTCCCAAGAAATTCCATTTCACCTTGAAAATGACTGTTACTTTGTGGGAAAATTCTTGTTACTCGGTACTGCCTATACTTGCCATATTCTGTAGGCTAGTTTATGTTCAGACTGTATGTAACATTATAGAAGTTCTCCTGTTGGGATCATAATGAAAGCACTAGGGCTGTCCCCGTGTCTTGTCTTTCGACAAATCGATTGGACAAAATTAAAACGTATTTTTCCATATATAGACACACCCTATGTGTTTTTAATAAAATAAACTCTATGTAGGCTACTGAACTTTTCTGATGCTTTAACCACACTGTTTGATTAAATAATTAAGACCCACAAATTACTTGACGAAGCCAGAGATGAAGGTCTTGAAGTTGCTGGTAATTGGCTACACCAGCAGTCAACAACCTTTTCCATTTGGATTGCCAATTTAGCTTAACATTTCTACCCATCTGCATGCCAGTTATGATTTTCCTAAGCAACTTTTCACGGAACAGTTTCATTAAATTTATAATAGTCTTTGTAACTCAATCATTGTCTATGGTTAATCTACATTCTATCTAAATGAAAATTATACAAATCTAAAGGTAACTTTTATTGCCATTGCCAACTATGTAAAAATAGCCTACATAAAGCCAACAAATAAAAACATTGCAGCCTGCAGGTAGAAAATGTCCTAATAAAAATGAATATCCTATCAATCACATTGGCTACCCATGGCCTGTCTGCAACAAACTTGAAATATTGTATCAACTAGGTGGCAAGAGACTGGCACTAGCAAAATTGCAACATTGTATAAAATATTCTGGGCCCTGAAGAGTTTCCTGCACCAGTGAGCTCTGGATAGACAGCTCTAGGCTATTTATGCAAGGGATAAGAAGTAATCAGGTATTTTATGACGTTTCCACTGGATCAGAGCATTACATTTTGCCCTTTCATGCTGAGTGGTTATAGAAAGGGAGAGAGCTGGAAATATGTATTAAATACTTTGAGGAACTATTGACATTCTCAATTGATTCTAAAAACCGACTTTGTTTACTTGCTCTTTGAGGTGAAAACCTTTCTTTGAGAAGCTCCACAGTTTATTATTGGTGGTAAATTAAGACAATCGCAAATACTATCAGACAACCCTAAATCAGCACATGTATAGGCCTACATTTGCGCGCAGGCCAGGTATACTAGTCCTACTTCTATATGCGTAATCAGGTGTGAGTCCTTACTCAATATTGACGGGCGCATTTCAAACAAAAGACCATGAATAAATTGACAACTTGTAAATGGAATGAAATAAAAATAAAAACTTGTTTCTCACAAGTGTAACATAGGTTGTGAGTTCTGCAAACATAATGTCCACTCCGACAATGAGAACGGTAAACGACTGTAATAATAATAATATATTGAATGCATTAACAAATTATTGTATCCAAACAAACATTGCAGATTAGAAATTATTGGAATTAACGGTAAATGTAGGCTACTACTGGTGATATATGTTATGGGGAATTGATAGACACAACAAACCATGCACACCAATGAAGTTATGAAACAATGAATACACAGGAAATGGCGGGAGACAGCGCATTCTGGAGGGAGAAGTCCCTTCTGCATCTGAGCCACACTGCCATTATTCTTGGACTGTGTCATCCCTGCAGCCTTCTCAATGGATTAGTCCACAGAGACAGGCGCAAATCAAACAGGTGTCTCGTGTGCTATGATATATTTACAATTGCACAATTTATTATTATTATTATAAAATAAAATAAATGTAAAGCCTCTTGACCAAACAATCGACCAGTTTACTAAATGGGGTCAGCCCTAGAAAGCATACACAGTTTGAACACTGTTCCTCCCCCTACAGAGTCACTTCCTGGACCTCTGAGCTTTGCAGTCACATTAACTCTTTTGCACTTCCAGTTACCCGGCTGAGTTTTTTTCCAACACTCTGCCTGTCTTTTTCCAACTCAGTCAGAAACTCCCTCTCCACTGCCCTGCGCACTAGCACCACTTCCGCCCTTCTACCCTTGTGACTCTACCTCAGTCGCTCAACACTGTGTCAGTCAGCACAGTCAACTGTTTACTTAACCCCTTGTCCCTCCTCTTTTTCTCTCAGGCATCTGCTTGAACTGCCAAGGGAACACCAAAGGACCCGGCTGTGAGGAATGCAAGTATAATTTCTACCGGAGGCCCGACACTGCCCTTACTGAAGTCTGCGTCCCCTGCCCCTGCTCCAGCGTCACCTCTTCTGGCAGCTGCCACCTTGGTGAGTCTCCGAATCTACTGCGCCACTGACCACCACCTCATTTAATAACTCTGCCAACTCTGGCTGTGTCTCTCCCCTTTGTGGGCAGGAAGCAGGGAGGCCAAAGCGGGAAGTGCCCCTACATTTGTTTTGGTTTACAAGACTGACTAACTGGCTTAATTATGTAATAGTAGCTGCCAAGAAGCAGCCATTATAATTTCCGACAGACATCTTGTACTAACACACAGCAGAGTTTAGATCCTTTTGACTAGAGAAGGTTTAGGATTCAGTAAAGGACCAATGTTCTATCCCCCTCTTAGTCCATTTTCTGTTTCCTATTGAGATGTGTTAACAAACCACATCTATGAGAACAATTTCAACATTTTCAATGTTTCATCATGTTCGCAAGTGTTGTAATAGCCCTGGTTGTAATAGCTTGTTGTCTGTCAGTACAGTCATTTGTTCCATGCCAGAGTGGTGTGTTTTTATCTCAGTGGAGATCTCTCTCTCACCTTCTCTCTCTCACCCGCTCTCCCCTCCCTCTATCACCCCCCCCCCCCGTTTCTATTCAATTCAACGGGATTTATTATTTTTAATAGATAATTTTAAAAAAGTGAAAAACAGTTAGAAATTAACAGTAAACATTACACTCACAAAAGTTTCAAAGGAATAGAGATGTTTCAAATGTCATATTATGGCTATGTACAGTGTTGTAACGATGTGTAAATAGTTACAAAAGGTACAATAAATAAACATAAATATAGGTTGTATTTACAATGGGGTTTGTTCTTCACTGGTTGACCATTTCTTGTGGCAACAGGTCACAAATCTTGCTGCTGTGGTATTTCACCTAATAGATCTGGGAGTTTATCAAAATGGTGGGTCTGTGTAATCTGAGGGTAATATGTGTTGCTAATATGGTCATACATTTGGCAGGAGATTAGCAGAAGTACAGCTCAGTTTCCACCTCATTTTGTGGGCAGTGTGCACATAGCCTGTTTTCTGTTGAGCACCAAGTCTGCCTTCGACGGCCTTTCTCAATAGCAAGGCTCACAGAGTCTCTAAATATAGTCAAAGCTTTCCTTAATTTTGGGTCAGTCACGGTGTTCTGGTATTCTGCCACTGTGTACTCTGTTTAGGGCCAAATAGCATTCCAGTTGACTCAGTTTTTTTGGTTAATTTAAATGTGTTGCTGTCCTAGGGGTCTGTTTGTGTTTGTGAACAGAGCCCCAGGACCAGCTTGCTTAGGGGACTCTTCTCCAGGTTCATCTCTCTGTAGGTTATGGCTTTGTTATGGAAGGTTTGGGAATCGCTTCCTTTTAGGTGGTTGTAGAATTGGAACTACTTTTTACTGGATTTTGATAATTAGCGGGTATCGGCCTAATTCTGCTCTGCATGCATTATTTGGTGTTTTACATTGTACATGGAGGATGTTGTTGCAGTCTCAATTTGGTGTTTGTCATATTTGTGTTATTTCTTGGTTGGTGAGCGGACCCCAGACCTCACAACCATAAAGGTAAATGGGTTCTATAACTGATTCAAGTATTTTTAGCCAGATCCTAATTGGGATGTCAAATTTTATTTTCCATTTGATGACGTAGAAGGCCCTTCTTGCCTTGTCTGTCAGCTCGTTCACAGCTTTGTGGAAGTTACCTGTGGTGCTGATGTTTAGGCCGAGGTATGTATTGTTTTTTTGTGTGCTCTAGGGCAACGGTGTTTAGATGGAATTTGTATTTGTGGTCCTGGAAACTGGACCTTTTTTGGAACACCATTATTTTTGTCTTACTGAGATTTACTGTCAGGGCCCAGGTCTGGCAGAATCTATGCAGAAGATCTAAGTGCTGCTGTAGGCCCTCCTTGGTTGCAGACAGAAGCACCAGATCATCAGCAAACAGAATGACGTTTGACTTCAGATTCTAGTAGGTTGAGGCCGGGTGCTGCATGCTGTTCTAGTGCCCCCGCCAATTCATTGATACACTATAAATACAAAGGTATGTGGACACCCCTTCAAATGAGTGGATTCGGCTATTTCAGCCACACCGTTGCTGACAGGTGTGTAAAATCTAGCACACAGCCATACAATCTCCATAGACAAACATTGGCAGTAGAATGGCCATACTGAAGACCTCAGTGACTTTCAACGTGGCACCGTCATAGGATGCCACCTTTCCAACAAGTCAGTTCATCAAATTTCTGCCCTGCTAGAGCTGTAACGGCTCAGCTACGAAGTGGTAGGCCACACAAGCTCACAGAACGGGACCGCCGAGTGCTGAAGCGCACACTCACTACGAAAATGCCCCTGGAAGCAACGTTAGGAGCTTCATGAAATGGGTTTCCAATGCCGAGCAGCCGCACACAAGCCTAAGATCACCATGCGCATTGCCAAGCAACGGCTGGAGTGGTGTAAAGCTCGCCGCCCTTGGACTCTGGAGCAGTGGAAACGGGTTCTCTGGAGTGATGAATTATGCTTCACCGTCTGGCAGTTCGATGGCCGAATCTGGGTTTGGCGGATGCCACGAGAACACTACCTCCCCGAATGCATAGTGCCAACTGTAAAGGTTGGTGGAAGAGGAATGAATAATGAATAATGGTCTGGGACTGTTTTTCATGGTTTGGGCTATTCCCCTTAGTTACAGTGAAGGGAAATCTTGACTGGCCTGCACAGAACCCTGACCTCCACATACTTTTGACATTTGCTCAATACATTGTTTTCACTGAGGAAATGTACGAGTCTGTTGTTAATGATGATGTAGAGGATATTCCCAAGGTTGTTGTTGACTCATATCCCATGGTTGGTATTGAGGTCAAATTTGTCTTCACTTTTGTGGATTGGGATGATCAGTCCTTGGTTCCAAATATTGGGGAGAATTCCAGAACTGAGGATGATGTTAGTGTTTAAGTATAGCCAATTGGAATTTGTGGTCTGTGTATGTTTTATCATTTCTCCCCACCCTCTCTCTCCTCCCCTCTGTGTGGTCCACTCCTGTTCATGCTGTATAACATACTTGAGATAAAGGCTCTTTAGAGGACACTGATCAGACCGGGTGTTTTCTGATCTGTTTTAAAAAATGGCTTCTCTTTAAGACCTATTCTAGACTGATATTTAGCGAAGCAAAATTCTGTCTGGTGATCCCAGGCCATCTTCTCACCATAATCTACCACCTACCAATCAAATAGCCTTCCCCACCATAGCCTTTGGGGGTTTGTTTCATTTTATGAAGCCTTATAACTTTAGCCCCAATTAACGACAAGGTTTATTTTGCAATCCCTGATTTAAACTAGTTTTCTCTAGAAGGAGATGGCACTGTAGGGATCACTGCCCTGCAGAACGATTCTCTTACAAGCAGGCTTAAGTCATTTATCAAAGTGATAAATGCATCCAATATACATCTTATCCTCCTTGAAATTACTCCTGATGCTTCCTTCTTGTGAAGGAGAGACTGCAAAAGTAGCCATTTCACAGTGATTAAGTGCTCTGTGTTTGGACTGCAGGGTAAGTAGGCAATTAGTGACCTTCTGCACAAGGATAAAAAGTGGATTAAATACACACAGGTTGTGCTCATAAGCAGGGGTGCAACTTTCACCAGGCCCCTCCACATTCTGAAATTGCATTTTAGTGCCCCCTACCAGTTTTATCATTGGAATGTGATACAAATGAGGCTACTGTGTGCTTTAGGACCATGCGAATGCCTCCGAGCGGTCAGGTAGGCTGTTTTGGAGTGTTTATCCGAGAGAAAAAAAATATTATGTCCCCTCCACTTCTAAAACCAAAGTTGCGCCCCTGCTCATAAGGCCATTCATGGAATGACTTGAAAAGCATTTTCGCTGGAGATTTAGATTTTCCACTGAGCAGGCTTTTTAGTTCAGGAGTTTGCCTAATCTGGGTTATGAGAGTTTGCATATGAACTCAGGATTAATGGGATAGTTCACACATGATAAAATATATTTTTTAAATCATACCTTAAAATTAGTCTATGGGCGAAGAGAGACAGTTCCAGTGTGTTACTTAGTCACTGCCCTGGAATGCTGTTCAGACTGTAGGCGTGCCGTCTCTCAATTAATTCAAACCAAGTTATTACACAATCACTTTGAGGAATAGCAACTCTGCCAAGGATTGTGTCATTAAACTACTTGGTTTGAAGGTATTATGATGATTTTGGCCTACTTTTTTTTTTAGGATTTTGAATTGCTTAGATTGGTATATTTAAAGGAAAGGTGCAGTCAAAAACTTGATTTTGAAATAATA